>NW_027397070.1:71340341-71493008 GCF_003265705.2 Callorhinus ursinus
TGGGGGAGGGGAGCCGCCCTCCGCGGCGCCGCTCCGGAACCGCAGGGCACGCGAGGACGCGGTCGCCGGCCCCCCGAGGCCGTGCTGTTTTGTTTCAGCCTCGCAGTGTGCAGAAGTGAAGTGAAGTAAAATGTCCACCAGGACCCCGCTGCCAACGGTGAATGAGAGAGACACTGAGAACGTAAGTGACCGCGGCGTTGTGGGCTCTGCCCGGGCCGGGTGCCCCCCGCCGCCTGCCGGAGCGCGACGGCAGCGCGTGCCGCCGGGGGTCCCCAGCCCGGGGCGCGCGGGAGGTCGTGGGCCGGCGGCAGGCGCGGCGGGGCCGGCGTGCGGGCGCCGCAGGCCTGTTGGCTGCTGAGGCCTGCGCGTGGCGGCCGGCCAGGGCTGTCCTGAGGCCCCGGGGCGCCGCGCCGTGGGTTGCCCGAGGGTGTCGCGGCGCTCCGCGCTGTGCGGTGCTTGTTTGAAGGAAGCCCTCCTGCTAGGTTGGGGCACGCGGCTCTGAGGGCCGTCGGGTCGAAAGCGGGTTCGCGGCGCTGGTGAAGAGCCGTTGACTGGGTCGAGTGGGATGTCCTTTACGCCCGGCTTCTTAAAAGTGTCTGGAACTAAGTTGAGTGACAGTCACTACAACTGGGTGGTCGCTGAGGAATCTTTGAGGGGCCCTGGGAAGGAACTGCAGAGAAGGTTTTGGAGAGAGCACAGACTGCGTTAAGGAGAAGCTTGCTTCCCATCCAAGTCTGTTTTGCAGGGGAGCGTCTTTTGAAAGGAAGGTGTATAGTAAAGCTGCCCTGCTCCTCACTGCCTGGCTCAGGGTTACCTCCTTCCTAAAAACAGCTTTGGGCTTAAACGAGCCTTAGGTCCCTGCGGGCACTCACATCCTATGATTCTATAAAAGGAACCTTTGCTTTTGTTCGTGTAGACCTTTTAAAAAGGCCAGGAACATCATTTTTAGGGAATGACAGCTTGTAGTGGACGTTCCTTTGGACAGATGTTGACTCTGTCCAGGTGCTTTCTGAACTCCTCTCTACACCGGGTTCAGAACTGTTCCAGTCTGGCTGGGAACTGTCTTCTGTAAAACATCTAGTAAATAGCTGGTGAAGAAACTTCACTGGCCTTTCATTATACGTGTTATGAGGTAATTCCTGGCAAGAAAATGCCATCACTTAGGAAAAGCTTTCTTGCTCTGCCTGTTTCCATGCTTTCAACAACGTCCTGAAACTTTGTGGCCTCGTGGTATCAAATGCCTTTTTTTTTTTTTAAAGATTTTTTATTTATTTGAGAGAGAGAATGAGAGAGAGAGAGCATGAGAGGGAAGAGGGTCAGAGGGAGAAGCAGACTCCCCTGCTGAGCAGGGAGCCCGATGTGGGACTCGATCCCGGGACTCCAGGATCATGACCTGAGCCCGAAGGCAGTCGCTCAACCAACTGAGCCACCCGGGCGCCCCCAAACGCCTTCATTTTAATCTTCAAAATGCCACTTGTTGGCTGGGTAACAGGGGATTTAATCTGTTTATGTAAACTTTGGTCTAAAGCATCCCTGTAGTGTATTAATGTATAGTATTTAATGCTCTTTAATCTGGTGAGTGAGTAGTACAGTGGCATATGTTCCTTTACCTGAGATGAATTAGAAAGTTCCAGAAAGAGGGAATAATAGGGAATCATAGACTAGGTGAGTCAGGGAATTCATTTTCTTATAGACCCTTGGAAGAACCTATTTCTGACTTGACCACTTTCCTATTCCTTGACTATGCTGTAGAGTGGAGTAAGCAGAAAACTGAGTTGATTAGCTTTGATCGACTTTCACCCAGAGAAGCAAAATCTTACATTGACCCAAGAGCGGGAGCTCCATACTTTCTAAATGAACTGAAGCCAAAAACAGATTTGTAATAATGAAGGATTTACCCTAAATGAGTCTTTTTACTTTGATCTCTGATGAATTTGTTGAATGATGTTTTAATCTTTTTGTGTATTGTTAGAAACTACTAACTTTATTCTTTAAAAACAACGTAGGAGTGGTGCCTGGGTGGCTCAGTTGGTTAAGCGCCTGCCTTTTGCCCAGGTCATGATCCCAGAGTCCTGGGATCGAGCCCCGCATCGGGCTCCCTGCTCGGTGGGGAGCCTGCTTCTCCCTCTCCTTCTGCCCCTCCACCCCACTGTGTTCTTTCTGCATCACTCTTCTCTCTCTCTCTCTCTCAAATAAATAAATTAAAAAAATAAAAACAATGTAGGATATGGAGTGTGCTTTTATTCTTGTGGAATGTATTTAAATTTGAATTTTTGACAATGTTAAAATCAGAGGTTTGGGGGCGCCTGGGTGGCTCAGATGGTTGAACGTCTGCCTTCGGCTCAGGTCATGATCCCAGGGTCCTGGGATCGGGCCGGTGTCGGGCTCCCTGTTCGGCGGGGGGCCTGCTTCTCCCCTTCCCTCTGCTTCTCCCCCTGCTCATATTCTCTCTCTCTCTCTCTATCTCTGTGTCTCGAATGAGTAAATAAAAAAAAAAAAAAAATCAGAGGTTTGCAGCACATCATTGCATTAATTCACCATGCCGTTTTCCATTTTTAAATTTGTATTAGAACGTTCTGGGAGTAGTTGTGTGTCTTTGACGGTGTGGTGTCCTTGTGTCAGTGTTACAAGTCTGGCATATGCCAAGTTATTTACCTGCCATTACCGAACTGCTTGGTGAGGATACAAGAATGAATGGGAGCTCTCAGTTTCTGGAGCAGCTCTTTTGTTAAAGTCAGGTTTATTGAGATAGAACATTTACTCTTTTTTTTTTTTTTAAGATTTTATTTATTTATTTGACAGAGAGAGACACAGTGAGAGAGGGAACACAAGCAGGGGGAGCGGGAGAGGGAGAAGCAGGCTTCCCACAGAGCAGGGAGCCCCATGTGGGGCTCGATCCCAGGACCCTGGGATCATGACCTGAGCCGAAGGCAGATGCTTAACGACTGAGCCACCCAGGCGCCCCGAACATTTACTCTTTTTAAGTGTAGGCTTGATGATTTGTGACAAATGTATAGTTATGTAACCACCATCTCAGTCAGGATATAGAATATTTTCATTGCCCAGAAAGGTGCTTACCTTGTGGCCCTTTACAGTCAGTCCCCTCTCTGTTTCCCCAGCCCTTGGCAACCTCTGATCTATCTCTATAGTTTTATCTGTTCTAGAATGTCATATAAATGGAATCTGTATTCATGTTTGTGTGTGTATCAGTAATTGATTCCTTTTTATTTCTGAGTGGTAGTTCATTGTTTGGATGTACAATTTTTTTTAAAGTTTTAATTCCAGTTAGTTAGCATACAGTGTTATATTAGTTTCAGGTGTACAGTACAGTGATTCAGCTCTTCCATACATTATCCAGTTAATGTAGAACAGTTTTTAATCCATCCACCATTGATGGACGTTTTGGCAATTATGACTAGAAGAGTTGCCTTTCCATTTTGTAAAAAGACTTTTCCATTTTGCTTATCCTGGGAATCTTATTGATTGATTGATTGATTAGGCTCCACGCTCAATGTGGAGCCCAGTGTGGGACTTGAACTCATGACCCTGAGATCAAGAGTCAGACGCTTGACAGACTGGGCCACCCAGCTGCCCCTCCTGGGAATCTTATTTAAATTGGGTATACCTGTGATAGGAATGTTGCTTATAGATCAAGAATAATAAGAGGCAGATAATTTGCAACAAGTATATTGTCTTCATCCTAGTACACTACTCTATTTTCTTTTGTTTCATTTACTGATGTGAATGTACACCTTTAGGTGATGGGTATATACAAGATAATACTGTTTGGGGCGCCTGGATGAGTGTCCGACTGTTGATTTTGGCTCAGGTCATGAGATCGAGCCCTATGTTGGGCTCTGCACTCAGCGGGGAGTCTGCTTGAGATTCTTTCCCCTCCTCCCTCTCCCTCCTCCTCTGCTCCTCCAACCCACCTCCACACACTCTCTCAAATAAATAAATAAATAAAAATCGTTTTAAATAAAAGATAACACTGTTATCAAATCATTTTAAAACTCAAAAGGACTAATCAAAAATCTGACCCCATGGGGATACTGAGGCTCAAGAAGTGACAGGAGCTGCTTGTGACAAAACTGTTTAGTAGCAGCGCCTCTACTAGGCTCCAGATCTCTGGTTCAGTCCCCTCTGCTTTTTTTGTGTACCAAGCTGTTCCTCAAAAGCTTATGTACTGGGGTGCTTGGGTGACTCAGTCGGTTAAATGTCTGTCTTTGGCTCAGGGCATGATCCCAGGGTCCTGGGATGGAGTCCCAGTCCCACGTTGGGCTTCCTGCTCAGCAGGGAGTCTGCTTCTCCCTCTGCCCCTCCCCCTTGCTCGTGCTTTCTCTCTCAAATAAATAATCCCAAAACAAAAGCTTCTGTACTAATTATTCAACTAGAGAGATGTAGTTGTACCAAAACACAGTGTGTAAGTAAAATAAGACTTAAATATTTTGTTATGGAAAATTTCAAACAAGTAGGGAGAATTTAGTAGGTTTTTATCCGTGGTTCTCAACCAGGAACGATTTTGCCCCCCAGTGGACATTTGATGATGTCTAGAGACATTTTTGATTGTCACAACTCCAGAGAGTTTACTGACTAGGAATGCTGCTAAACATTTTACAATACACAAAACAGCACTCCTTCCTCCCCCAGCAACAAAATAAAATAATCTGGCCAAAAATGTGAAGAGTGCCAGAATTGAGAAGCCCTGTTATATAGATAGCCCTCCATGTACTCAACAGCTCAGTGGCCAGTCTTATTTCATTTGGTTTCTCCCCAAGAAACAAATTCAGTACATCATATCATTTCATCTCTAAAGCTTTTAGAAGCTTTAGATAAAGCTTCTATTTTTATAAAAATTGTAATCATCCCTTTATCATAATTTCTTAATATCAAATATCCAGTCAGCCTTCAAATTTCTTCAGTTGTCTACATTTTTTTTTTATTAAAAAAAAAAATTTTAGGGGCTCCTGGGTGGCTCAGTCGTTAAGCATCTGCCTTCGGCTCAGGTCATGATCCCAGGGTCCTGGGATCAAGCCCCACATCGGGCTCCCCGCTCGGTGGGTAGCCTGCTTCTCCCTCTCCCGCTCCCCCTGCTTGTGTTCCCTCTCTCACTGTGTCTCTCTCTGTCAAATAAATAAAATCTAGAAAAAAAGAATCCATGAACTAGAAGACAAACAGAAATTTTTAATAAAAAAAAAAAGATTTTATTTATTTGAGAGAGAGCACACGCAGGGAGAGAGGCAGAGGGAGAAGAGGACTAAGCAGGCTCTCACTGAGCAGGGAGCCTGACAAGGGGATCAGATCCCAGGACCCTGGGATCATGACCTGAGCTGAAGGCAGACGCTTAACAGACTGAGCTGACGTAGGCGCAACACTTATCTGCCTTTTCAACACTTTGTTCAAACTGGAATCTCTTGGGTCCATATGTTACAGTTAACTAATATGTGAAATTAGATGCATTTTGAAGGCAACAAAAAAGTTTATGTTTTAGTTTATGTTCTGCAGTTGACTTGTATAGAGCCATGGTCAAATCCTGTTTGGACACTGGTAAAATTAGAAATGCAGTTTTCACTTAAATTATAAAACATATCACACTTTGTAAGCCTGGATTATTTGACAAAGTACCAGAGGCCCCGGGGCTTTGACAATTATTTAACAGCTCCTGGTTTGTGTGCAGCATGTGCTTACTTATTAATGTGGACAAGCCATCAGAATTTCTTATCTCTGTGGTGGTCTTGTTTAGTCAGTTATAGGTTATATGAGACTATTATTAACCTATTCAAGTTTGAGTGCGTACTTTGTGTATGACATGGTGCTAGATGCCACAGAGGATATACCTAGGAACCATATTGCACCTGCTCTTTAGGACTTCTCAATCCCTGCAGAACAAAGCACCCTGAGCTCTGTGAAACTAGTCTAATAAACTCTCAAACTGGAGCAAGCATCAGTATCACCTGAAGGGTTTATTAAAGCTCTGATTGTTGGGCCCTACCCCCAGACCTTGATTCTACAGTTAGCATTTCTAACAAGTCCCTAGGTGATATTAATGTGGCAGGTCCAGAAACCACGTTTTAATCACTGCATTTGTATTCAGTGAAAGCTTGCCAACTAAACTACATTCCTTTAGATTGTATTGTGACTAGAGAAGAGAGATTTCTGATAGATTAAATAAGATTTTCAAGTTCCATGAGTTTTTAAAGTTGGTTCTTTGTAAGAAAGTGTGGTTATGGAGTATAAAAATAGTTACTATTTGTTGATCACTTACTGTGTATCAGGCAACAGTACTAAGTACTTTATATAGTATTTCATTTAAAATATGTAGTATGGGGTGCCTGGGTGGCTCAGTGGGTTAAATATCTGCCTTGGGCTCAGGTCATGATCCCAGGGTCCTGGGATCGAGCCCCGCATCGGGCTCTCCCCTCAGCGGGAGACCTGCTTCTCCCTCTCCCACTCCCCCTCTGCTTGTGTGCCCTCTCTCGCTCTCTCTCTCTCTCCGTCAAATAAATAAATAAAATCTTTATAAAATATATAGTATGATTGCTTTTAATCTGCCTTTCCACTTCCTAGCACAGCTATCTATTGAATAAAGCTGTCTGAGCCTTTTTTAAAAAGTTGATCTTTTTTTTTTTTAAAGATTTTATTTATCTGTCAGAGAGCGCGAAGGCACAAGCAGGGGGAGTGGCAGACAGAGGGAGAAGCAGACTCCCTGCTGAGCAAGGAGCCCACCAAGGGATTCCATCCCAGAAGTTGATCTCTGAGAGTAAATATTTTTTATGTCAAAGCGTTTTGAGAAAAGATCTTACAGACTTCAGGGGAAGAATGAAGGGGAGTAAGTCGGAGGGGGAGACGAACCATGAGAGACGATGGACTCTGAAAAACAAACTGAGGGTTCTAGAGGGGGGATGGGTTAGCCTGGTGATGGGTATTAAAGAGGGCACATTCTGCGTGGAGCACTGGGTGTTAGGCACAAACAATGAATTATGGAACACTTCATCAAAAACTAATGATGTAATGTATGGTGATTAACATAACAAGAAAAAAATTTTTTTAAATATTTTGAAAAAAAGATCTTATAGACTTCAGTTTGAGGGCTCTTTTGTTGTTCAGTATGTAAATTAGGTGAAAGTGGAAATTTGCAATGAGTAGAATATAGGTCACTTTGATTATGTAGTACATGATTTACATTGTAACTGCTTGTAAGAGATTCATACATAGTTTAATGTCAATTAAGGTTAATCTGTTATCTTTAATTTCAAAGAGGGTTGTTCTGGATTCTAAGTAAGATATGGCCAGATTTTATCCCTGGAATTTCTTTTCAACCTGGAAGTAAGTCAGGGAATGCAGCCCTTTCTGATCACCACTGGGAGGACTAAAGCAGAACACCCTTGTCTCAGTGTATTTGGGGGCCAGTGGCCATGTGGAGGGGGCTGGGAGGAGGAAAAAAAAAAGAAAACTGTTGTCTCACTTCCATTTTGTTTTATTTTTACATATTAAATATTTTTAAAAAGATTTTATTATTTATTTGAGATCGTGTGTGCAAATGGGGAGAGGAGCAGAGGGAGAGGGACAAGCAGGCTCTGTGCTGTTTGTGAAGCCCGGTGCAGAGCTCAGTCCCACGACCCTGAGATCGTGACCCGAACCCAAACCAAGAGTCGGACACTCAACTGACTGAGCCACCCAGGGACCCCGATACATTTTTTTCTTTCTTTCTTTCTTTTTTTTTTTTTAAGTAAACTCTGCCCCCAGCGTGAAGCTTGAACTCACTACTCTGGGATCAAGAGTTGCATTCTCTACGGCTGAGCTAGCCAGGCACCCCATCTCCCCTTCACTTTAAACTTTCAAATTAAACCTGAAGGAGTGAACGGATTTCTTCCCTGGGAATATCCCAGCTTTAATGTTGTCTTATACAAGAATTTAAAGTATGTGCTTGGGGGCCTCTGGGTGGCTCAGTCGTTGAGCGTCTGCCTTCAGCTCAGGTCATGATCCCAGGGTCCTGGGATTGAGCCACACATTGGGCTCCCTGCTCGGCGGGAAGCCTGCTTCTCCCTCTCCCACTCCCCCTGCTTGTGTTCCCTCTCTCACTGTGAATCTCTCTGTCAAATAAGTAAATAAAATCTTAAAAAAAAAGAATGTGCTTGGAGTTGGTCTGCAAGTGGTAATAAGGAGTTTGTGCTAATCCGTATGCACCTGCTTGTACAGTAATTGGGCGGGCGGAAGTTGGCACTGGAAACAAGGATTTTTTTTTTTTTTTTGAGTCTTAACTTTTTCTTCAAGGTAAAGTTTTTCAGCACTGCATTCTAACCACCTGAGCTGTTCAGCCCTGGTTAGTCTTATGTAATCTTACGTAGACTAGATAAGGCATTGTGTAAGTGGGTTACACGGAATCTTGGTGTTCAGAGTTGAAACTTGAGCAGAGCAGGAGGTGTTTTGTTTGTATTTGTTGCTAACAGTTAGTTAGGCAGTTGCATTTGGGTGGATGTTCACTATTGGGGAGTTTGTATTATGGACATTTTACATGAAAATGTGTATTGGTACAATTTAGTATAAAATTTGAATAAGCTAAGCCCAAAGGTTTTTATTCTAGAATTTTAGATAACCCCATTCTTTATGCAGTAAATACCTTTATGACTTCATTGACTACAATAGCAGATTCTAGCATGAGAATCCTGGAGAGGAGTCTACCTAGAACCATTCCCTAACTCAGCCTTCTGCTCTGAGAATTGCCATTCTTTATCCAGAAGAATAATTTAACCCAGGGCAATCAACTTTCGTTTTTGAAGGCATTTGAGGTGTTTTCGATGGCATTCTGTTCATATACTCTCTCCATCTTTCCTTTTCTTTCCTCCCTTGCTAGCCCTTGCCTATTCCTAGTCCCTCCTTGGTACCCATAGGCATGTATTAGCTCTATTAGTGGAATGGACTAAAGGATCTTCCCTTCTTCTCTCAAAAGAAGGTTGCCATCTAGACGTTAAAGATATTTAATGATAAAGAACCTTCCACATACCATGGTAATGTATTCCAGGTGTTTTGTTTTGTTTTTTTCATTTCTAATAACTTAGTTCAGGTTCTTTTTTTTTTTTTTTAAGATTTTATGTATTTATTTAAGAGAGAATAAGAGCATGAGCACGGGGCGAGGCTGTGTGTGGTGGGGGTAGACGGACAAGCAGACTCCCCGCAGAGCAGGGAGCCCGGAGCAGGGCTTGATCCCAGGGCCCTGAGATCATGACCTGAGCTGAAGGCAGATGCTTAACTGACTGAGCCACCAAGGCGCCCCCGTTCAGGTTCTTAATATTTATTTTGTGCTTATTGTATAGTGGTTCTTATTATTGCTGTGGAACAACTGTGGAACTCCACAACATAGTATTGTAAAACAACAGCCATTTTATTATGCTCACAGGTTGTGTGTAAGGAATTCAGACAAGGATGGCTTATCTCTGTTGTTCTATGTGGGACTTCAGTTTGGAGGATCTCAAAAGGCTGGGGGCGTTGAACAGCTGGGCAGGGAGATCCACATTCTAGATGGCTTCTTTACTCACGTATCTGGCACCTTGGCAGAAGGCTGGGCTCAGCTGGGACTCTTGGCAAGAGAGTCTATAAGGGCTCCTCCAACAGGGAGGCCTCAGTGTGATCAGACTTCTGAGGTTGTTCATCATTTCAGAAAAGACAGAAACTGCCTGTCTTTTATTACCTAGCCTCAGAAGGCACATAGTATCACTTTTTTCATTTTCTCTTGGTTAAATCTGTCACAACCACCCAGATGCAACAGAAGGGACATGGCCCTTACCTTGTAATGGGAACTGTGTCGAAGACATCGGGTTCATGTTTTCAAATCACTGTAATAGTAACTCTTCGGGTTTGTAATCTGATCTAGTATTTTATTGTGTGACCTTAGACGAGTTATTTAACTTCTTTGTGCCCCAGGTACCTCATCTATAAAATGGGATTGGTAATAGTGAGACCTCGCAGGGCTGTTACCAGTTTGAGGCCTTCTGGGCTGTGGCCTCCCTCCCCTCTTTGCCCTCATCCCTACCTCTCTGTGCCCACTACATCCACAGACCCAGGAGTCTTCTTGCTGTTCTGGGTACACACCAGGGACACCCCAACCTGAGGGCCTTGGCGCTGCCCTTCCCTTTGAGCACCTTTCTTCCAGATATCCTCATGGCTGATTTTCCTCACCTCCTCTTTACACATATCACCTCAGTGGTTTAATCACCTCTGGCTCTACCAGTCTCCCCAGCCCTGATCTAGTTTTTTCTTTTCTCCATTGCAGTTGTTACTTCCGACATACCATATTATTTACATATTTCTTACGTAGATTGTGTTTTGTAGGTTTCCTCTAGTATATGGAAAGCCCCACAGGGACAGGAATATTTTATTTACTGACATAACAAATACCTAGAACATGCTTGCCATTTATTACAGGTGATCAACAAAATCTTGGTTGAATTAGTGATTAAATGAGACAGTATGGGTACAGCATTTGAAACAGTGCCTCATTCATAGTAACAGATGAATGTTAGCTGTTGTTAATGATGGTCTTTTTACTGGTCTTCTCATCTCTGTCCCTGTGTCCCTCAGCCTCTCCCCTCTGAAGTTATTCCACTGAGAGCATCTCCTCTCTCCCTTTTTAAAACCTAAGGCAGCTTGCTGGCTTGCTGGCTTGCTTGCTTTCATTTTATTTATTTATTTATTTATTTATTTATTTATTTATCTATCTATCTATCTATCTATCTATCTATCTGTCTATCTATCAATCTATTTATTTGACACAGAGAGAGAGAGAGAGACAGCGAGAGAGGGAACACAAGCAGGGGGAGTGGGAGAGGGAGAAGCAGGCTTCCCGCCGAGCAGGGAGCCCGATGTGGGGCTCGATCCCAGGACCCTGGGATCATGACCTGAGCTTCGGCTGACACTTAACCAAACTGAGCCACCCAGGCGCCCCTAAGACAGCTTTCTTAAAGAGAGACTCGATGGATAGTGTCTGGGCTTGCAAGTGGAAAGAAAGATGGGAGTGTAAGACTGGTTGAAAGAGTGATTATGAAGACATGTCTGAGGTAGGGTAGACAAGATGTGGAGCAAAAAAAAAAACAATGACAACGCATACAAGAAGTTGGGATTTGGAATTACATACTTGGAATTGAAACTAGCCTTCAAATATAACTAAATCATGATCAAGTTAACTCACTTATCTGTGCCTCAAAAATATTTTATTTCACTTTTTTTATATTGAGCTGTAATTGACATATAAAACACTAGTTTATTAGTTTCAGGTGTACAACATAATGATTCAGTATTTGTATTGATTGTGAAATGACCACCACAATAAGTATAGTTAATGGTTAACATCCATCACCATGCATAATTAAAATTTTTTTCTTGTGATGAGAATTTTAAGATCTACTCTCTTAGCAGTTTTCAAATATACAATACAGTATTATTATCTAAAGTCACCATGTTGTACATTTACATGTGCTTTTTTTTTTATCACAAGGAAATAGCACCATCTACTCAGGGTTGTTGTGATTGAAGAAAATAACACTGATAACATGTTTGGTCCAATCCACACCACATCATGGGCATTGTATAGGTGTTAATTCCCTCTTAAGATAGTTTTTGTAGTGTTCTAAAAAAACTGGGTAATCTAAAGTCTTTGGTTTAGTCTTCAGTGTTCTTGATACACCTTTCTAGCTTTGTTACTTTTTTTTTTTTTTTAAAGATTTTATTTATTTATTTGACAGAGAGAGCACAAGCAGGCAGAGAGGCAGGCAGAGGGAAAGGGAGAAGGAGGCTCCCCACTGGGCATGGAGCCCCATGTGGGGCTCAATCCCAGGACCCTGGGATCATGATCTGAGCCGAAGGCAGCCGCCCAACCAACTGAGCCACCCAGGCGCCCCTAGCTTTGTTATTTCTAACTGTTCAACTGTATAACCGTAATACCCAGCCTGACAATTCTGCTTGCCTCTTTACCTAGAGATCTCACACCTGCTGGTTACCAGGTCCTGTGTTCTGAGACTGTAGAGGGACCTCACAGTCTAGTACTTCAGTGTAGAAATTAACTAAGCTAAGGGTTGAGGATAGAAAGGGGAGCAAGGCAGAAAGGACAGCCTAGTCAGGAGCATAAAGATAAATTGCCAGCCATCATGATGTCAAGGAACCTAGAGCCTTTTATTTTCTTCCCCTCCAGTGTCAGTGCCATCTATGAGAGAGTTGTGAGAGATGAAAGTGGTTAGACACGCAGGTTAGGGGGGATAGTTCCCCATCCCCCAAGTTTTCTTAGCTTTTCCTTGTGCTAGTTCCTGGCTTGAAATAGCCTTTGTCTTCCATTAGAACTCTGCTATTTATCTTTCAAAGACTATTCCTTCACCTTTAGGATACCTGTTTTTCTTGCATCTCACTCAAATGTGATCACATTTGATCTGAGTGCTAAGCACTGCATTCTCCTACACAGTAGCTACCAGCCACGTGCGGCTACAAGCACTTGAAATGGGGCTAGTCTGAATTAGGATGTTCTGTAAGTATAAAATATATATGAAATTTCAAAGACAGTATGAAAAAAGGAATGTACAGTCTTAATCTTTTTATATTATGTGTTAAAATATTTGGGAATTCGTTGGGTTAAATAAAAAAAAAAGTTTAACCAGTTGCTATGTTCTTTTAATGTTTCTATTAGAAAATTGAAAATTAAATATATAGCTCATATTCTGTGTACTCGATGGCACTTAGAATACCTACTCTCTGATTTTTCTCAATGGGGCAGGGATTGCCCCTTGTTTTAGTTACTGTGCCTCAGGTTAGCTCTTCAGCTAGGTTAGGAGTGCCTGAAAGGTTTGGTACCATACTTTATTTCATCACTTTGTAGTGCCTGGCACTTAGTAGTTGCTTGGCCTAGAGTTAACTGGTCAAAAGCTACCGAGTGAAAGTTTTCTTTAGCCGCAATTTGTGCCTTATAATCCTTCTGAGGATTAGACGAGTAAATTATTTTTCAGTCTATTTCATTATTATGATAGTTTACCTGTTTTACCAATAATAGTATTTTATTAAAAGTGAAACCAATTTCACTGAATTTATGGATATGAACAATAATAGTTCCCCATTTCTGTTCTGCATATTCTTAGAAACTTTTTTACAAATTCACCTGCAAAGAAGTCACGTTATCTTTGGTCGGTGTGCACTCCCTTTCTTGTTTTATTCTTAATTCCCATTTCCCTCCAAGAGTGACTGTTCTTTGTTTAGGACGTTGTAATGTGTGCGTGTGCTCTTACAGAGTGTACGTTTGGCACTTCATGTAAATATTAGCTAGGAGTGGGCTTGCTCTGTCACAGAAAATATAGATAGGGCCCAAAGTTGCCCTCCTGGATGGTTCCATCAGACCATACTCTTACCAGTGGTGCAGAGTGTCCCTGGTTCCTGCCATTATTTAGCATTATCCAGTTTTAATTTTTTGCAGGTCTATTAGATGTAATGTAATATCTCATTGTTAACTTGTATTTCTCTATGATTTTTATTAGCTCTATATATTCCTTGGCTTTTGGAGTGTCCTGTAATTGCTCTTTTTCCTCTGTCCATTTTTCTTTTGGGTTGTTGTCTTTTTCTTGTTGATTCTTAGGTATTCCTTGATTTTCTAGATGTTACTCCGATATAGGTTTTATTTAGTTTATTTTTTATTTTTAAAAAATATTTGAGAGAGAGAGTGAGCATGAGCAGGGGAGAGAGGGAGAAGCACACTCCCCACTGAGCAGGGAAGCCTGTCATGGGCCCTGATGCTAGGACCCTGAGATCATGACCTGAGCTGAACGCAGACTCTCAACCCACTGAGCGCCCCTTCTGTCATCTTTCTATAATGCCCTTCATTGAACAAATCCTTAATTTTGGTATAACCAACATAAACCTTTGCCTTGTGTTTGTGCTTTTTTTTTTCTTTTTCAAGATTTTATTTATTTTTATTTATTTGACAGAGAGAGATCGAGAGATCGAGAGAGAGAGAGAGAGAGAGAGAGAGAGAAAGAGAGAGAGAGAGAGCGCGCGCACAAGAAGGGGGAGTGGCAGGCAGGCAGAGGGAGAGGGAGAAGCAGGCTCTCTGCTGAGCAAGGAGCCTGATGCAGGACTTGATCCCAGGACCTTGGGATCATGACCTGAGCCAAAGGCAGCCGCTTAACCCACTGAGCCACCCAGGCCCCCCTTCTGTCATCTTTCTATACTGCCCTTCATTGAACAAATCCTTAATATTGGTGTAACCAACATAAATTTTTGCTTTGTGTTTGTGCTTTTGATTTGAAGTTTTACTTAAATCTCCGAATCACAAGGATATTCTCTTTTATTTCATTTGTTAACCTTTTATCGTTTTACCTTTCACATGTAGATTTTTAATCCCTCTAGACGGAGCCTGCCTTTGCAAGTGGTCTCAGGTAGGGATCTAGTTTTATTTTTCTTACAGGCTTATATGTGAACTGGTTTTCCCACTGCTGTCTACTCAGCAGTCTATCCTTTCCCCACTGGTTTATAGGGCCCCTTTCATTATATCTTATATTCCCACATACTTACATCTTTTAGCTTTGTATTCTGGTGTATAGGGCTGTTTGTTGTGCCCAAACCTCACAGATTTTCTGTTCTTTTTTATTTATTTGACAGAGAGAGAGAGTGTTAGCCAGAGCAGGAACAGAAGCAGGGGGAGTGGAAGAGGGAGAAGCAGGCCTCCTGCTGAGCAGGGAGCCCGATGCAGGGCTTGATCCCAGGACCCCAGGATCACGACCTGAGCCAAAGGCAGACGCCCAACAACTGAGCCGCCCAGGCGCCCCAATATTTTTATCATCATTTTAGGTTTTCTCTTCTTTTTAATGACTGTGGCTTCATAGTCTATCTTAATCTGTGTATCTATTTCTATATCTTCTCTGTTGAACTTTTTATTTTGAAATAATTTTAGACTTAAATAAAAATTGCCAAAGTAGTACAGAGTTCATGTGTGCCTTTCACCCAGCTTCCCCTAATGTTAACACCTACATAACCATGGTTCAGTTATGAAAGCCAGAAAATTCATACTGGTCTGAGACTGTTAATGATGATGATTATAGAACTTACTTGAATTTTCACCAGTTTTTCTTCAGGGTTCTTTTTCTTTTCTAGGATCCAGTCAGAGATCCCACATTAGTGTCTCCTTGGTCTTCTCCAATTTGTAATGGTTCCTCTGTCTTTGTCTTTTATGCTCTTGACAGTTTTTTTTTTAAGATTTTATTCATTTATTTGAGAGAGAGAAAGAGAGCACAAGCAGGGGAGCAGCAGAGGGAGAGAGAGAAGCAGCCTCCCACTGAGCAGGGATCATGGGATCATGATATGAGCCGAAGGCAAACGCTTAACCGACTGAGCCACCCAGGCACCCCTTGACATTTTTTTTGTTTTTAAAGAGAGAGAGACAGAGAGCTTGCACACACCAGTGGGGAAAGGAGCAGAGAAAGAGGAAGAGAATCCCAAGCAGACTCCCTGCTGAGCACGGATCCTGCTGTGGAGCTCAGTCTCAGTCCGTCACTTAACCAACTGAAGTACCCCTGCACTTGACGGTTTTGATGAGTACTGGTCAGATATTTTGTGAAATGTCTCTCAGTTTAAGTTTGTCTGATGTTTTCTCACAATTAGATTAAGATTATATATTTTTGGCAAGAATGCCCAGAAACGATGTTGTGTGTCTCTCAGTGCAATGATATTAGAGGGTACGTGATAGAAATACGTTTTGTTATGCTTATGTTAACTAACCTTGATCACTTTTTGTTTCTGAGCTTTTTTTTTTTTTTTTTAACTCTTTTGTCAGGGCTGACCTGGCAATTATTCATCCTTGTAAACTTCAGAGTAAAATTAAAATTACACACAAACTTTTAAAAAATTCATTCAGAAACTGCTAACTGGAAATTTTAATTGAGATTGCATTGAACCTGTAGATTAATTTGGATAGAATTTGTAGTATCTATTCAAGGGCATGGAATTTCCATTTATTTGAGTATTTTTATGTCTTTTATTTATTTTTTTAAGATTTTATTATTTATTTTTAATCGGAGTATTTTTTTTACATACAATGAGTTGACATTAAAGTAGATATCTTGGTTATCTGCAGTTAAGGTAGGTTATCTTGGATGACCAATTCAAGGAAGTTCACTTAATCCAACTTAATGAAGCCTATATCCTTCGTGTACTGACGGAAACACTGGCGGCACATATTGAGGCCGTATTTCTGGATCAGACCGTGCCGGTTTGAGCAGACGCGGCAAGAATGAGAACCCTGGACAAATTTCCTCGGATGGCTCCAGTACAGCTGCTGGTGACCCATCTTGCTCTCCCGGATACAACGAGGCAAAAGCAAGATTTTATTTATTTATTTGACACAGAGAGAACCAGAGAGAGCAGACAGACAGAGAGCAAGCACAAGCAGGGGGAACAGCAGGCAGGGGAGAAGCAGGCTCCCTGCTGAGCAAAGAGCCCGACATGGGGCTCGATTCCAGGACCCTGGGATCATGACCTGAGCCGAAGGCAGCCGCTTAACCAGCTGAGCCCCCCAGGCGCCCCTCTATATGTCTTTTATTAAAAATTTAAAGCTTTCTCCAGAGAGCTTGTATATATTCTTGATTAAGGTAGTTTCTACCTGCTTTGTATTTTGTATTGATATTATGAATGGTTATTTTTTTTTGTTAAGTATTCTGTCAGGTTACTAGAGGTGTAGAGAAATGTTATAGGTTGATCTTGGACCTTACCAAACTCTCTCATGAGTTCTAGTGGTATTTCTGATTCTGTTGGTTTGTAGGTAGATCATGTCATCTACAGGCAAAGACAGTTTTATCTCTTTCCTTCTGATTCTCACATCTTAACTTTTTTCTTTCCTTAAAGTATTGGCCATGACCTTTTGTATTACGTTAAGTAATAGTAGTGGTAATAGGCAGCTTTGTCTTGTTTCTGATTTTAAAGAAAGGATTCTAAAGTTTCTCCATTTAGTGTAGTATTTACTGAAGGTTTTTGGTCCATAATTTTTTTTTTTAAGATTTTATTTATCAGAGAGAGAGATGGAGAGAACAAGTGGGAGGAGCGGCAGAAGGAGAAGCAGGACTTGATCCCACGACCCTCGGATCCCTCGGATCATGACGTGAGCCGAAGGCAGATGCTTAACCGCTTAACCATCTGAGCCACCCAGGCGCCCTGGTCCGTGATTTTTATCAAATTAAGGAAGTTCCGTTCAGTTTCTTGTTTGCTAAAAGTTTTTTAAATCACAAATTGTTTAATCTTATCAAATATTTTTTCTGTAGTGAATGAAATAATCACCCCACTGCTTTCAAAAGTGAAATTTGATTTTATGAGTATTTCTAAAGTACAAAATACTTGGGGGACAGCCCTTTATTGTCCCAGTTTAGCTTTGTAGATTGTTTTACACTTGAAAAACCTGCCCTGTGTTAAGGAGGTGGCTTGTTTTTTTAAGGATTATAAAGGATGTGTGGGCACATGTCTTGTGTTTTACAAAAGAGACCAAGCTCTGTTCAGGAAGAGTTGAAACATAGTGTAAAGTTGTTTTAAACTTTTAAACCTGATTTTTTTTTCCAGTTTTATTGAGAAGTAATTAACATACATCACTGAAAAGTTTAAGATGTACAGCAGGATGGTTTGATTTATGTAATTGTGAAGTGACTATCGCAGTGTATTCAGCTAACATCCACTTCTTATATAAAACAATAAAAAGAAAAGAAAGAAATTAATGAAGGGGAAAAAATTCTCCTTGTGATAAGAATTCTTAGGATTTACACTTTTAATGACTTTTTCCTGCATATCACACAGCAGTGTTAGCAGTGGTAGCCGTGTTGTACATTACATCCCTTAATTGCTGTATAACTGGAAATTTGTACCTTTTGACCATCTTCCTCCAGTTCTCCCTTTCCCTACCAATTACTTCTGGTAACCATAAGTATGATCTCTTTTTCTATGAGTTTGTATTTGTTTTCTTGTTTTTTGTTTTGGTTTGCGTTTGGATTTCACATGTGAGACTGTATAGTATTTGTCTTTGGCTTATTTCACTTAGCATATTGCCTTTGAGAGCTATCCATGTTGTTGCAAATGGTAGCATTTCCTTGTTTTTTTAATGGCTGAATAATATTCCACTGCATCCATATACCACAACTTCTTTATCCATTCGTCCAGTGAGGGACACTCAATTTGTTTCCATGTCTTGTCTATTGTATGTAATGCTGCTATGAACATGGGGATGCAGATATCTTTCTGAGGTAGTGTTTTTGTTACCTTTAGATATATACCCAGAAGTAGAATTGCTGCATCATATGGTGGTTCTCTTTTTAATTTTTTGAGAATTGTCCATACTGTGTTCCATAGTGGCTGTACCAATTTACAATCCCACCAGCGCACAAGGGTTTCCTTTTCTTCTATATCCGTACCAGCATTTGTCTTTTTTTTTTTTTTTAAGATTTGTTTATTTATTTGAGGGGGGAGGGGCAGAGGGAGAGGGAGAGAGAGTCTTAAGCAGATTCTGTGCCTGATGTGGGGCTCAGTGTCACGACCCCGAGATCACGACCTGAGCCAAAACCCAAGTCAGATGCTTAACCGACTGTGCCACCCAGGCACCCCAGCATTGTCTTTTTGATGATAGCCACTTTGACAGGCGTGAGCTGAAATCTTGTTGTGGTTCTAATTTGCATTTCCCCAATGACTAGTGATGTTGAGCATATTTTCATGTACCTATTAGCCTTTTGTATATCTTCTTTAGAGAAATCTCCCAAGTCTTTTGCCCATTTTTTAATTGGGTTGTTTTTGCTGTTGAGTTGTATTAGTTCTCCATGTGTTTTGGTTATTAACCCCTTATCAGATTTATAGTTTGCAAATATTTTCCCATTCCATAGCTTGTCTTTTCACTTTATGGAAAAGTGAAAAGCTTTTTAGTTTGATGTAGTCCCGCTTGTTTATTTTTTATTTTGTTACTTGTGCCTTAGGTGTCATATCCATTACTGAGACCCATGTCGGAGAGCTTTGTTCCTATGCTTTCTTCTAGGAGTTTCATGGTTTCAGGCCTTAACATTTAAGTTTTTAATCCATTTCAAGTTAATTTTTGTGAGTGGTGTAAGGTATATGGGTCCAGTTTCATTCTTTTACATATGAGTACCGAATTATCCCAGCATCATTTATTGAAGAGACTGTCTTTTCTCCATTGAGTGTTCTTGGCTCCCTTGCCAAATATTAGTTGACTGGATATGCTTGGGTTTATTTCTGGGCTCTCAGTTATGTTCTCTTGGTCTATTTGTTTTTATGTCATTATCATACTGTTTGTTTGTTTATTTTAAATATTTTATTTATTTGACAGAGAGACACAGCAAGAGAGGGAACACAAGCAGGGGGAGTGGGAGAGGGAGAAGCAGGCTTCCTGTGGAGCAGGGAGTCTGATGCGGGCTCAGTCACAGGACTCTGGGATCATGACCTGAGCCAAAGGCGTAGACACTGAGCCACCCAGGTGCCCCTATCATACTGTTTATTATCATAATGTATCTTTATAGTATAGCTTGAAATCAGGAGTTGTGATACCTCCTGCTTTTGTCTTTCTCAACATTTCTTTGGCTATTTGAGGTCTTGTGGTTCCATAAAAAATTTTAGTAGTGTTTTCTCTACTTCTGTAAAAGTGACATTGGAATCTTGATATAGATTGCATTGGATCTGTAGATGGCTATTAGTAGAATTGACATTTTAACAATATTAATTCTTCCAACCCTTGAACACAGGATATTTGTGTTGTCTTCAATTTCTTTCATCAGTGTCTTATAGTTTTCAGTATAGAGATCTTTCACCTCCTTAATTTATTCCTTGAACACAGGATATTTGTGCTGTCTTCAATTTATTTCAACAGTCTTATAGTTTTCAGTATAGAGATTATTCACCTCCTTAATTTATTCCTTGAACACAGGATATTTGTGTTGTCTTCAATTTCTTTCAACAGTGTCTTACAGTTTTCAGGGGCGCCTCGGTGGCTCAGTCATTAAGCATCTGCTTTCGGCTCAGGTCATGGTCCCAGGGTCCTGGGATTGAGCCCCACATCTGGCTCCCTGCTTGGTGGGAAGCCTGCTTCTCCCTCTCCCACTCCCCCTGCTTGTGTTCCCTCTCTTGCTGTGTCTCTCTCTGTCAAATAAATAAATAAAATCTTTAAAAAAAAAAAAAAAAACAGTGTCTTACAGTTTTCAGTATAGAGACCTTTCACCTCCTTAATTTATTACTGAGTATTTTATTCTTTCTGATGCTATTCTATATGGGATCGATTTCTTTCTTTTCAGAAATCTCATTATTAGTGGGGACACCTGGGTGGCTCACTTGGTTAAGTGGCCAACTCTTGATTTTGGCTTAGTTCATGATCTCAGGGTCATTAGATTGAGCCCCACATTGGGCTCCATGCTCAGCACAGAGTCTGCTTGAGATTCTCTCTCTCCCTCTGCCCCTCCCCTGCTTGTGTTTTCTAAATAAATAAATAAATAATTTTAAAAAATCTCGTTGTTAGGGATGCCTGGGGTGGCTCAGTTGGTTAAGCATCTGCCTTTGGCTCTGGTCATGATCCCAGGGTCCTGGGATTGAGTCCCACATTGGGCTCCTTGCTCAGCGGGGAGCCTGCTTCTACCCCTGCTTGTGCTCTCTCTCTCTCTCTCTCTCTCTCTCTGACAAATAAATAAATAAAAATCTTTGAAAATAAAAATAAAAATCTCATTGTTAGTATATAGAAACATTACTGATTTTTTTTAAAGATTTTTATTTATTTGAAATAGAGTGAGCGAGAGGGAGAACACGAGCAGGGGGAGGGGGAGAAGCAGACTCCCCACTGAGCAGGGAGCCCAATGTGGGACTCGATCCCAGGACTCCAGGGTCACGACCTGAGCCGAAGGCAGTTGCTTAACCAACTGAGCCACCCAGGCGCCCAACACTACTGATTTTTGAACTTAATTTTTTTTTAAGATTTTATTTATTTTTTATTTTTTTATAAATTCTTTTTTTTTTTTAAGATTTATTTATTTATTTTGAGAGAGTGAGAATGAGAGAGAGAAAGAGTACATGAGAGGGGGGAGGGCTAGAGGGAGAAGCAGGCCCCTCGCTGAGCACGGAGCCCGATGCAGGACTCGATCCCAGGACTCCAGGATCATGACCTGAGCCGAAGGCAGTCGCTTAACCAACTGAGCCACCCAGGCGCCCCAAGATTTTATTTATTTATTTATTATTTTTTTTTTAAGATTTTATTTGTTTATTTGAGAGAGAGCATGAGAGAGAGAGAGAGGGAGAGAGCACGAGAGGGGGGAGGGTCAGAGGGAGAAGCAGGGAACCCGATGCGGGACTCGATCCTGGGACTCCAGGATCATGACCTGAGCCAAAGGCAGTCGTCCAGCCGACTGAGCCACCCAGGCGCCCGATTTTATTTATTTTTTAACAGAGAGAGACAGCGTGAGAGGGAACACAAGCAGGGAGAGTGGGAAAGGGAGAAGCAGGCTTCCTGCCGAGCAGGGAGCCCGATGCGGGACTCGATCCCAGGACCCTGGGATCATGACCCAAGCCGAAGGCAGACACTTAACGACTGAGCCACCCAGGCGCCCTGAATTTAATTTTTTTCTTGCAGCTTCACTGAATTCATTGACTAGAGCTAACAGTTTTTTAGTTGAGTCTTTAGGGTTTTCTATATCTGGTACTTTGCCAGATAGATAAAAGGACAAGACTGGAACCATATTTATTACGGTAAAAAATTTAAAAACAAAAGATCATGCCTTTTTTTCCCCCAAGATTTTATTTTTAAAGTAATCTCTCCACCCAACGTGGGGCTTTATTATTTACAACTTACTCTTGAGATTGAGAGTCACGTGTTCTACCAACTTAGCCAGCCAGGCACCCCTATAAAATCATGTCTTTTGCAAATAGAGACAATTTTACTTCTTTTCTAATTTTGATACCTTTTTTTTTTTTTCCTTGCCTGATTGTTCCCACTAAGACTTCTAGTACTATGTTGAATAGGAGTGGTGAGAGTGGGCACCCTTGTCTTGTTCCTGATTTTAAAGGAGAAGCTTTTATCCTTTCACCATCGACTATGATGTTAGCTGTTGGGCCTCACATATATGGCCTTTGTATGTCAAGATATGTTCTTTCAGTGCCTAAGTTATTAAGAGTTTTTACCATGAATGGATGTTGACTTTAGCAAGTTTTTTGTTTTTTTGTTTTTGTTTTTGAAGATTTTATTTATTTATTTATTTGACAGAGAGAGAGAGAGAGAGAGAGAGAGAGAGAGAGACAGCAAGAGAGGGGGCACAAGCAGAGGGAGGGGGAGAACCGGACTCCCTAATGAGCAAGGAGCCCAATGTGGGACTCGATATTTTGTTCGCCCTGGGATCATGACCTGAGCCGAAGGCAGACGCTTAACGACTGAGCCACCCAGGCACCCAAATGGATGTTGACTTTTAAGTCAGGGATTTTGCTGGATGCCTTTTCTGTGTCTATCAAGATGATCATGTGATTATTTTCTTTTATTGTTAGTGTGAAATACCACATTGATTGATATGCTGAACTATCTTTACATCCCAGGGATAAATCCCTCCTGATCATGGTAAATGATCCTTTCATTTTGCTGCTGAATTCAGTGTGCTAGTATTGAGAATGGAGAATTTTTGCATCATTATTCATGAGGGATATTGGCCTGTTGTTTACTTTTCTAGTAGTGTTTTTCTGCTTAAACCTGATTTAAGTCAGCTTCTCAAGTTTCAGGTTGGTGGTTTGCCAGAGAAATACAAGGACAAGCCTGGAACCATATTTATTATGGTAAATTAAAAATAAGAAAATTTTGGTGTGTGTCTAAGGTATATACTCACTTGTATCTTTTGGTTATGTGATTTATATTCAGTGGCTTTTGTATATGGACATTTTTTAAGAAAAACTAATATGCATAACATAAAATGGAATGCATTCCCCTTTCATTTTTCTTATTGCTTCTTACATTAGTGTTGATAGAGCCCTGTAACAGTTAGTAGTACTTTGGCTGAAAGTAACAAACCCTAACATAATGGCTTAACCAGATAGGGGTTTGCTTTTCTCACAAAAGAAATCTAGGTAGCTTCCAGCTTTGGTTCAGTAGTACAATAACATTGGAGCTGGTGGTTTTTAAAAATACTTTGTCTTTTCTTTCATGTTTGAGACCTTATGGCTGCAGGATAGCTTCTACTTCTTCAGTTATGGTAGTACTGAAGGCACGACAAAGGAAGAAGGGACTACTAGTGTATCTGTTCCCCTTTATGAGAAACAAAAGGTTTTCCAGAACCACCCCCTCCCCCCAATAGCTTTCATTAATGAGAACTGGGCAGAACCAAGCCAAATGCTACATCTAGCTGCAGAGAAGTTTGAGAAAATAAGTATTTAGTTGGCCTTGTTGCCTCGCCAAACACACATCCAGGTTCTCTTGGTAATGAAGAAGGGAGAATTTGATATTGAGTAGGTATCTATAGTGTTTGCTCCATTCTCTAGTATATTACCTGGAAAATTAAATGTTTTGCATTAGAGTTTTTGGTTTGAAAATAGACATTTTACGAATTTGTTAATAATTTCCTGTCCTTGGCTTGTCTCTGATTATTTTCAGTAGCAGTGTACATACTCTAATTTTCATTGTGGCTGAAGTGGTATAAGCTCAAATCCATGGGAGAGAAGTTTCAGGACTCCTTTAATCTTTAAGAATTAAATTTAACAGCTTTGAGTACCTGTTACATGCTTAGTGTTGCCATAAATGTTGTAATGTGAATAATGAAGAATTCTATAACATTTTCTTTTTTTTTTTTGTCCTCGGGTTGTTTACTGGCTGGCTCCTTAGGGAGAGGAAAGAAAAAAATAGCCTATATATGAAGTAATTGGCTAACAGTACAAGAATTCAGAATTATTTGTCAAAATGGTTAGTATCCACATTGAGTGTCATAAGATTAGAAACATTTTTTTCTTTAGGACCACTGATAAAAGCATGGGAAGAATAAAATGAAGGCCAAATAGGGGTCATCTGGGTGGCTCAGTCGTTAGGCGTCTGTCTGCCTTTGGCTCAGGTCGTGGTCCCAGGATCCTGGGATTGAGCCCCACATTGGGCTCACTGCTCTGCGTGAAGCCTGCTTCTCCCTCTCCCACTCCCCCTGCTTGTGTTCCCTCTCTAGCTCTCTCTCTCTCTGTCAAATAAATAAATAAAATCTTTAAAAAAATAAAAAAAAATGAAGGCCAAGTAGAAGAAGCACTACTAACTGTTACAGGGCCATATCAAACTAATGTAAGAAACAGTAAGAAAAATGAATGAAAAATGCATTCCATTTTATGTTGTACATATTAGTTCTTTAAAAAATGTGTCCATGTATAAGAGCCATCAAATTTAAATTACTGTATAACCTGAAGACACAAATGAGAATATACCTTAGACACACATACACCCCCCAAAAATTATCTTTAATTTTTTTTAACATAATAAATATGATCCCAGGTTTACCTTTGTAGCTACCTGGTAAAGCACCAACCTGAAATTTGAGAAGCCTATTTAAGAAATCAGTTTTAACTGGAAAAGGACACTACTAGAAAACTATAGACCAATATCCCTGATGAATAAATTGCTTCTGTTTTGAGGTTTGTTTGTTTTTTTTTTAAGTTAAACACATTAGAATTTTTTTTAAGATTTTATTTATTTGAGAAAGAGGGAATGAGAGAGAGAGAGCACAAGAGGGGAGAGGGTCAGAAGGAGAAGCAGACTCCCCGCTGAGCAGGGAGCCCGATGTGGGACTCGATCCCGGGACTCCAGGATCATGACCTGAGCCGAAGGCAGTTGCTTAACCAACTGAGCCACCCAGGCGCCCTAGAATTTTTTTTTTTTAATTTTATTTTTAAGGGGTGCCTGGGTATCACAGTTGGTTAAGTATCTGCCTTCAGCTCAGGTCATGATCCCAGAGTCCAGGATGGAGCCCTACATCGGGCTCCCTGCTCAGCGGGGAGTATGCTTCTCCCTCTGCTCCTCCCCCTGCTCCTGCTCTCTTGCTCTCTCATGCTCTCTCTCTCAAATAAATAAATAAAATCTTTAAAAAAAAAAGATTTTGGGGCTCCTGGGTGGCTCAGTCAGTTAAGCATCTGCCTTCAGCTCAGGTCATGATCTCAGGGTCCTGGGATCGAGCCCCGCATCGGGCTCCCTGCTCAGCGGGAAGCCTGCTTCTCCCTCTCCCCCTGCTGCTCCCCCTGCTTGTGCTTTCTTTCTCAAATGAATAAATAAAATCTTAAAAAAAAAAAAAGATTTTAAAGTAATCTCTACACCCAACATGGTGCATGAACTCACAACCCCAAGATCAGGAGTCTCATGCTGTACCAACTGAACCAGCCAGGTACCACTAGATTTTTTTTTTTCTTTAAAGATTTCATCTATTTATTTGACAGAGAGACAGCTAGAGAGGGAACCCAAGCAGGGGGAGTGGGAGAGGGAGCCGAACGTGGGGCTCCATCCCAGGACTCTGGGACCACAACCCGAGCTGAAGGCCAATGTTTAATGACTAAACCACCCAGATGTCCCCACCACTAAGTTTTTTAATTTAAGGACTTTATGTTGAGGAAACAAACTAAATATACTAAGTTTAATTCTGTTATAATTTAACAAACATCACATATTTTAATCCGTTGTATGAGTTTATAGTCTATAATGGAAATAGAAGTTTCTTACTGCTTTGTGTTATGATTGTTTATTTGCATGAGTATGTATTAGTTTAGGTTGAGTTATACTGTGATACACAACCAAAATCCTAGTGGTTTAACACAGTAAAAACCTTTGTTTACACAGTTTGCCTGAGGGTTCATTGGCTCCATGAAGATTGATCTCCCTGCCCAGGCCGGTTTGGTCCTGTGGTATTCTGTCTTTGGGCAATGCTCAGGATTCAGGAGAGCAGAAAATGGTTGGAGTCAAGCACCGGCAGTTAAATGCTTCTGCATGGGAATGACATGTCACTTTTGCTTGCATGCCATTGGCTAAACTTAGGCCACATGGCTGTGCCAGCTCAAAGGAGGGAAGAGGGTGTGAGTTCCTTTGTGAAGTCAGTGGACTCCTCCACAAACTCAGAAGCAAAAGAGCCAATATAGCGGGTAATAGTATTGTCTACAACAAAGTAGCATGATACAGATAGATAGAAAGTACCTCCAGAACCCAAAGGAAAAGAAAAAAAAATCTGATGAGATAGAGGAAGAGTCATGGAAGGCTTCAGAAAGATGGTGACAAATGATCCAAGCATAAAGAATGAGTAGGATTTTCTTAGGTTTAAAGAGAAGAAAGGGTACTCAAACTGAGGGACGAGGACCATGCTAGAGAATAGTGGATGATGTAGCCTGAAAGAAGAAATGGATTAGATCAGAGAGGACCTGGAATTCATTTCCCGTTCATTCAGCAACAGTGTATTGCACAGCTACTCAGTGCCAGTCACTGCTCCCAAGTTCTGGGAATATCTGGTAATGAACAAAACAGACAAAAAACTCTGTCCTCCTGGAGGTTACATCTAGTGGATGCTAAGGAGTTCCTCTTTTATTGTAAATAGGTTGGGGAGTAAGCAAAGGTATAAACTTTGGATGCCTATGCATCTTAAGATTCTTTTAATATTCTTATTTTACATGCAATAGAAGACAGTTGATTTGCACATAAGTTAATATCTTGTTCATTTAACTGTGCCTCACTGTAGAAAACTTAATGCATGAAAAGCTGAATTTAAAAAACATGTAAATTAGAAAATATTTTTACATTACAAAAGCTTTTTTAACCCAAATTTTGGATAGTAGTGTAATTTTTTAAAATTTTTATTTATTCATGAAAGAGAGAGGCAGATGGAGAGGGAGAAGAGGCTCCCCTTGGAGCAGGGAACCCAACATGGGACTTGATCCCAGGACACTGGGATCATGACCTGAGCTGAAGGCAGATGCTCAACAGACTGAGCCACCCAGTGGTTATATTATAGTAGTATATATATAAAATTATAGCAATATAACTTTAACGACTGTATTTTCATTGTGTAAATAGTAAAACCACTTGGACACGTAGCTCATGGGGACAGGGATTTTGTTTTATGCACTGCTGTGTTTCCAGTACCCAAAACAGCCTGGCACATACATATACACATATAAAATCTGGGGCACCTGGGTGGCTCAGTCGGTTAATCGGCTGCCTTCGGTTGAGGTCTTGATTCCTGGGACCAAGCCCCGCATCGGCCTCCCTGCTCATTGGGGAGTCTGCTTCTCCCTCTCCCTCTGCAACTCCCCCTACTTGTGTGCGCTCTCTCTCTCAAATAAAGTCTTTTTTAAAAATTTAAAAAATTAGGGGTGCCTGGGTGGCTCAGTCGTTAAGTGTCTGCCTTTGGCTCAGGTCATGATCCCAGGATTCTGGGATCGAGTCCCGCCTCAGGCTCCTGCTCTGCGGGGAAGCCTGCTTCTCCCTCTCCTGCTCCCCCTGCTTGTGTTCCCTCGCTCTCCCCTGCTGTGTTCCCTCTCTCGCTGTGTCTCTGTCAAATAAATAAAAAATCTTTTAAAAATTTAAAAAATTAAAATAAAATCTACCAGGCGCCTGGGTGGCTCAGTTGGTTGGGCGACTGCCTTTGGCTCAGGTCATGACCCTGGAGTCCCTCGATTGAGTCCCGCATCGGGCCCTCTGCTCGGCAGGGAGTCTGCTTCTCCCTCTCACCCTCCCCCCGTCTCATGTGCTTTCTCTCTCTCTCATTCTCTCTCTCTCAAATAAATAAATAAAATCTTAAAAAAAATAAAATAAAATCTACCATGTCATCACTCAGTAAATATTTGAATGAATGAATAGAAGAAAAGTTCTGTTTGGAAGATAGAGAAGAGAAATTTCCCATAATCTAAGCATCTGAACACTAAAGTGATAGTATTATGTTATCATGTTATAGTCATTCTAATATATCTATTAAATCCCTGTTCTGTGCCAACTACTGTTCTAAGATCTAAGGAATAATAAATTATTTTACCTGTTTTCGTGAAACTTAAATCTAGTTTGGAAATAAACATATAACAAACATGATCACCAAAATTGTTGTTTTTTTTTTTTTTTTAAGATTTATTTATATGAGAGAGAAAGTGTGTGCGTTCGGTTGTGGGGGGTGAGGGGGGGGGGGCGTTGGGAACAGAGGGAGAGAATCTTCAAGCAGACTCCCTGCTGAGTGCGGAGCCTGACACGGGGCTAGATCCCACAACCCATGAGATCATGACCTGAGCTGAAACCAAGAGTTGGATGCTTAACTGACTGAACCACCCAGGCACCCCACCAAAATTCTTTTAAAACCATACTCCATCTGATGTGCAAAATTTGCATTACAGCAGCACATGTTTTGTTTACAACAAATGTACCTGTTATGTGTGAAGCCCTCCTCTCATAACTTAGTTGCTGTTTTAGTTTTTTTCTTTGATAAACAGATCTTCATTTATAAATAAGCTATTTCTCCAAAGCTCTTATTTTGAAATTAGAATCCTTTTTGTTATAGGAACAGTATTACAAATTGCTTACATTGTAGCTGGTTCATAAAAGCCAACTTTACTTAAAATATACATTTACAGTAAAAACATAAAAATTGTTTGCATGCAGTATTACATGATAAAACAAGTGAACCTATCCTAAAACCTGGTACCATGAGGGAAGAATAATTAGAGAATATGAGAAAGTAGATGGAATTTAACAGGGAAATTCTGAAAAAAGACATCTTCGAAGACTTCAGAAGCTAATCACAGAAATTCTTAAGCTTTCACTTGAGAACACTTGTTTTTCCTTTTTCCTTGATATGTGTATTACAACATAGTTTCTTATGTTTATCAGCTGGATTCAGGCTTGATTTGATCTATAGGTAGTGAGAGAGCAAGAGAAAAAAGGGACATTTTCCTGGATAAAGAGAAAAAAGAATGAAGGAGATTTCGTGTATATGTATGAGTGCTGGGAGAGAGAGCAGTGCCCTGAAAGGCAGGCAGTGGGCCACAGCATCCTTTGAGCCAGGTGTGAGGCAAAAGGAAGCATGAGGCAGCTGGATGCTTGTACATGCAGAATTGTACACATTGGGTGTTTGTAATTCCAGTACCTTTCTGTTTAATATGATTAGAGGTATATATGCTTTGTTTTACTTTTATGGAGCATATTGAGTATTCATCTAACTAACATTTATCAAGGACCATATAGTCTGGCTGGTTTTTTTTTTAAGTTTTTATTTTAATTCCAGTTAATACACAGTGTTATATTGGTTTAAGGTGTATGATACAGTGATTCAACAGTTCCGTACATGACCCGGTGCTCATTGAGACAAGCGTGCTCCTTAATCCCCATCACCTATTTCCCCCATTCCCTCCCCCCTCCCCCCCATAACAATCAGTTCTCTATAGTTAAGAGTCTGTTTCTTGGTTTGTCTCACTCTGTTTTTTCCCCCCTTTACTCATCTGTTTTGTTTCTCAAATTCCACATATAAGTGAAATCATATGGTATTTGTCTTGCTCTGACTGACTGACTTTGCATTTATATACTCTAGATCCATCCGTGTTGTTGCAAATGGCAAGATTTCATTTTTTTTAATTTTTTTATGTTATGTTAACCACCATACATTACATCATTAGTTTTTGATGTAGTGTTCCATGATTCATTGTTTGCATATAACACCCAGTGCTCTGTTCAATACGTGCCCTCTTTAATACCCATCACCGGGCTAACCCATCCCCCAACCCCCCAAGATTTCATTCTTTTTTATGGCTGAATAATATTCCTGTGTGTGTATCTCTTTTTTTTTTTATTTGAGATTTATTTATTTGCGAGAGAGAGCATGGTGGGAAGAGCAGAGGGACAGGGAGAAGCAGACTCCCCACTTATCAGGGAGCCCGACATGGGGCTCGATCCCAGGACCCTGAGATCATGACCTGAGCCAAAGGCAGATGCTTAACTGACTGAGCCACCCAGGAGCTCCTGTATCTCCTTTATCCACATTCATCAATCAATGGACATTTGGGCTGTTTCCACATCTTGGCTATTGTAAATAATGCTGCTATAAAATAGGGATGTGTGTATCCCTTTGAATTAGTGTTTTTGTATTTTGAGTGTAAATACCCAGTCGTGTGATTGCTGGATCTTAGGGTAGTTCTTTTTTATAACTTTTTGAAGAAACTCCACACTATTTTCCAGAGTGGCTGCACCAGTTTGCACTCCCACCAACAGTGCACGAGGGTTCCCCTTTCTCCATGTCCTCACCAACACCTGTTGTTTCTTTTGTTGTTGATTTTAGCCTTCACAGGTGTGAGGTGATAATCACATTGTTTTAATTTGCATTTCACTGATGATGAGTGATAATGAGCTTTTCATGTCTGTTGGCCATCTGTATGTCTTTGGAGAAATGTCTGTTCATGTCTTTACATTTTTTAAAATTGGATTGTTTGGATTTTGGGTGTTGAGTTTGGTAAGTTCTTTATATATTTTGGATACTAACCCTTTATCAGATATATCATTTGCAGATATCTTTTCCCATTCCATAGGTTGCCTTTCAGTTCAGTTGATTGTTTCCTTTGCTGTGCCGAAGCTTTTTATTTTAATGTAGGTCCCAGTTTATTTTTTTATTTTTTATTTTTTAAGATTTTATTTATTTATTTTGACAGAGAGACAGAGAGGGAACACAAGCAGGGAGAGTGGGAGAGGGAGAAGCAGGCTTCCCGCTGAGCAAGGATCCTGATGTGGGGCTTGATCCCAGGACCCTGGGATCATGACCTGAGCCGAAGCTTAACGACTGAGCCACCCAGGCGCCCCCCCCCCCCCGTTGTTTATTTTTGGTTTTGTTTTGCTTGCCTCGGGACCTATCCAGAAAAAACTACAGCCTCTGTCAGAGAAGTTAGTTACTGCCTGTGCTCTCTAATCTGGCTGCTTTTTTAAAAAGATTTTATTTATTTGAGAGAGAGTGAGCAGGAGAACAGAAGCTGGGGGAGAGGCAGAGGGAGAGGGAGAAGAGGGCTCCCTATGGGGCTCGATACCAGGACCCTGGGATCATGACCTGAGCCGAAGGCAGACGCTCCATAATCTGGCTGCTTCTTGAAACATTATTTTCAATTACTGTTATTAGCAGCATAGTGTAGAAAGAAATTGGGAATCCAGATTCTTTTTATCTTTCACTAAATAGTGATGTGGCCGTGAATAAATCACAAAAATACCCTCCACTGGTGAAGGATCATATGTGCAGGTGCACTTAATAGCTTATGGACAAGTTACATTTTTATGACTATAAGGCAGTCTTGTTGTTCCTATTTTATGTTGCAGCCACATACAGAAAATATCTCATTTCCTTCTGAACACCCACTTCAACCCTTGATACTTTTCTTCTCAGCATTTCCTGTTTTCCTCATAAATTTAGATCATGTGGGCAAATTTCTTTAAAGTGCTAGATGCATTAAGATTAAAATTAAAGCAGTAATGTTTTGTTTCTTCAACTAGGGGCTCTTAAAATTTGGCAAGTACCATGTGTTCTCTCATTTCCTAATTTTTGTGTATGTTATATTGTAGCACACGTCACATGGAGATGGGCGGCAAGAAGTTACCTCTCGCACTGGGCGGTCTGGAGCTCGGTGTAGAAACTCTATAGCTTCCTGTGCTGATGAACAACCTCACATTGGAAACTACAGACTGTTGAAAACAATCGGCAAGGGGAATTTTGCAAAAGTGAAATTGGCAAGACACATCCTTACAGGCAGAGAGGTAAATATTAAGCCTAATTTCTGTTATGACTCTTGCTCTGTTTAGTTCCATGTGAGAGAAAGAGGAAGATAATGTATATATTTGAGTTAATTTCTAAGTTAATTATATATTGTTTTTAAGAACAAGAAACTTACATACTAATTATCTGGGGGGAGCCCGATGCAGGGCTCGATCCCACGTGACCTGGGACCGTGACCTGAGCCGAAGGCAGCTGCTTAACTGGCTGAGCCACCCAGGCGCCCCTGGAGTTACAGACTTTAAAAGTTGCTTCTTCATGTTTTGTATCAACTTAAGTGACAAATCACTGGCCAGTACCTGTTGTTGAGATGCCTGGGTTGCCTTTAGAGTCAGAAAAAGCATGAGTGGATGGGGCTTTCCTTGCTGTCCTTAATCAAAGCTTTCTGAAACAAGGCAAAACCTCTTGAGTTTAGTCCCCACCAATTCTGGGTGGTTACTCGGCCAGTTTCCTTACATGGGCAGCTGGTAGGTGGAAGGAGGAATGGGACAGGCAGACCTCTACCCTTCTCCTTAGCTGCAGTTTGGTCGGCCGTGTTTTTATCTAGGAGGTTCCCTCTCCAGAAAGGTTTGAATCTGACTAGCAGAGTGGCTTAATTTAAAATTTTTCTGTTCTTTTTTTTTTAAACTTTGAATTAAACCATTTTACAAACCCATTTTGTTTTTTCCCTATTGTAGGTATTAACCAGAAGCATGGAAAATGTAAACATTATATTTTATATATTATAACATTATATTTCTATATTATAGAAAGTATTATGTAGGAAGTACAGGTTCCTTGAAATTTCTCTCCTCAGAGAGGATCACTTTCAGCAGTTTGTTGTATATTCCCACAGTTTTTTATATAGACATTAACTTTTTGTTTATTTTAACAAAAAGGGACTCATGGACATAACAGTAATTTTCTTTTTTTTTAATTTTTTTAAAAGATTTTATTTATTTGAGAAAGCGAGAATGAGAGAGAGAGAGCACATGAAAGGGGGGAGGGTCAGAGGGAGAAGCCGACTCCCCACTGAGCAGGGAGCCTGATGCGGGACTTGATCCTGGGACTCCAGGATCATGACCTGAGCCAAAGGCAGTCACTTAACCAACTGAGCAGCCAAGGCGCCCCATAACAGTAATTTTCTTAGCAATGTACTTGACCATGTCTGAATCTTTGTGCTCATAGATCTGACACATTCTATTTCCAGTATGTGCTGGTGCCATGGTTTATCCCGTCAGTGGGCATTGAGTGGTTTCTGATTTTTTTGCCCCTGTAAACATCTGCAGTGAACATTCCTTAACATAACTCTCTACCCTTGTTAAGAGTGTTTCTGTAGGATAAATTCCTAGAAGTGGGTGTCCTGGGTCAAAAAGGATGAATATTTGACATTTTAATAGGTACTGCTAAATTGCTTTTGAGAAAATGTCAAGAGTACTTTATTATCCTACCAAACTGAATGAGAGTATCCATTTTTCTATACCCTTACTAATACTATATAGATAATTTTCTGATGGACAAAAAATTATATTTTTTTAAAGCTTGCTTTGGTAACTAGATGATATTTTCATGTATTTTTGTCATTCATATTTGCTTTTTAAAATAAGTTTCCTATTTGTATCCTTTATCCATTTTTCTTTTCTCTTTCAAATCTTAGTGACTGGGGCGCCTGGGTGGCTCAGTTGGTAAAGTGTCCGGCTCTTGGTTTCAGCTCAGGTCCTGACCTCAGGTTGATACTGAGCTCTGTGTCGGGCTCTGTGCTCCGTGGGAAGTCTGCTTCAGATTCTCTCTCCCTCTCCCTCCCTCTCTTTCTTTCTCTCTCAAATAATAAATAAAAATCTTAAAAATAAATAAATCTTAGTGATTTAAACCCATTATGTGTTTCATGCATCAGTCTGATCTGTCTGGGTTTCATGACTCGGTGAGAAAGGTTTACTTTGTCCCAAGATCTAAAAACAAGGTTCTGTATCTTCTTCAGACACTCCTATGACTCCTGTTTGAATGTTTCATTCATTCGGTATATATTTTGGGAGATTAATATGAAGTGTAGGGATCAAACCCTTTTTTTCCCCCCATGTGGATTACCACTTTTCCTGGGATCATCTGTCCTTTTCCCCAATTGAGGATACCTGCTTTATCACATACCAAATTCCCATATATGTCTCTTTGTTTCTCTGATCTGTTTGTTTAGTCTTGTATCCATATGGTGGTAATTTTATTACTGCAGCTTTGAATTGTACATTTGTATGTTTTAGAGTAAGTTAAATGCTCTGCAGATTATTCTTATTTTTTAAAAACTTTATACCTCGGCGCACCTGGGTGGCTCAGTTGTTGGGCATCTGCGTTCGGCTCAGGTCATGATCCCTGGTTCCTGGGATGGAGCCCTGAATCGGGCTCCCTGCTCAGCGGGAGGCCTGCTTCTCCCTCTCCCACTGCCCCTGCTTGTGTTCCCTCTCTCTCTGTCTCTCTCTCGCTCTGTCAAAGTAAATAAATAAAATCTTTAAAAAAATAAAAAATAAAAACTTAATACCTCTTCTTGCCATTTACTGTGTTAGATTTATTGTTTTTTTTAAAGATTTTATTTATTTATTTGAGAGAGAGAGAGAGAGAGGAACAGCATGAGAGGGGAGAAGGTCAGAGGGAGAAGCAGACTCCCCGCTGAGCCGGGAACCTGATGTGGGACTCGATCCCAGGACTCCGGGATCATGACCTGAGCCGAAGGCAGTCACTTAACCAACTGAGCCACTCAGGCGCCCATATTTATTTTAGAATCAAGATACTGTGTCCCAAAAATAGTCTTACTGGAAATTTGATAAGATTAATTTTGATTGGAATTAACTATTTATAAACTGATCTGGGGGAATTTGCTATTTGAATGATACCAAGTCCTTCTATATAGGAATATGAAATGTGTCACAATTTTGTTTTCAGGGTTTATAATTTTCTTCATCTAGGTTTTTCATCATTCTTTTTTTTAAGGGGATTACAAACAAATTCTACAGAGTAGGTGAATGGTTTTGCATAATTCTTAAGTTCATTCCAAGGTATTTTAAAATTTTTGTTGCTGCTGTGAATGGCATTTTTTCCTTAGCTGTTATGAATAATATGGGGAGGCTGTAACATTTGTATAACATCTTGAATCTGAGCACCCTTTGAACTCACTCTCATTTTGGACATCAGAATTAAGCAAGTTTGTGTTATTTTTAAAATTACACATCATTGTTTCCTTTGAGGTACAGTTCTCTGAATTGTAACACATTCGTAGACTCACTACTATCACCGTGATCCAGGTAGCTACTGAGAGCTGTCAGGTCAAGCTGCTTTTAAAGGATGGGCAAAATACCAACGCGTTTATCTGTTCACAGGAATAACCTGACAGAAAGGGGGAAAGTGGTTCTGTGGACGAGATACTTGAGAGGGTGGGGGGGCAGAAGTGCTGGCCCTGGCGATGCGGGCGCTCCTGACGTAGAAACAGGAGGAAGGGTGGGACGCTGGCACAGGTGCAGCTCAGGCCTGTGTGTGATGTGGGAGCCGGTGGAGGTTTTCTGCTCGTGGCAGCTCTTTCTTCAGTAAAATGGAAAGCAAGATCATCTAAGAGTGTGATTATCAAGGAGATAGGAGATATTAGAGATGTGAGAAGTTATAGTAATTGCTGGGCAAGCAGAAGAGTTAACGGACTGGAAGAATGCAGTAGAATTGCGAGGTGGCCCTAAGGTTTCCCTCAGGGATCATGGATTTAAAGTGGGAATAAGCAGCATGGCTGGAAATTACTCTCCAGCAACATTCAGGTACCCAGACACAGGCATGGCATTTATAGATAGTTGGGATTTTTTCACACTAACTGTAGAGAATGGGAACAGAGCAAGGGCGTTGATTTGGAATACCTAGGGGAGTGATTACAGTGAAGGACTACAGATTTGAATAGTAAATAACTTGAGAGAGAAGACAAACCATAAGAAGGTGGTGGGACCAGTCATTATGGATCCTGGTGAGTTCAGATAGTTATTGGCGTTCTAGATTGAGTGGTCAGGAAAGGTAGAGGAGGTGATAGAGAGTGGGAAGCTCAAAATTAAGGTCAGAAGGAGTTTTCCAGTATTGGTAGTTCCAGAGAGTGGAGTATAACAGTGTAAGTGGCTTAAGTGTGTGAATTTTTTTTTCCTCTCTAGAACCTTTTTAGACTCTTCACATTTATCCTTGCTATTCAGAAATTTCACAGTGAGGTACAGGGAGTTGATCTGCATCCACTCTTTTTTTTTTTTTTTTTTAAGATTTTATTTATTTGAGAGAGAGAGAGCACGAGAGGGGGGAGGGTCAGAGGGAGAAGCAGACTCCCCGCCGAGCAGGGAGCCTGATCTGGGACTTGATCCCGGGACTCCAGGATCATGATCTGAGCCAAAGGCAGTCGCTTAACCAGCTGAGCCACCCAGGTGCCGATCTGCATCCATTCTTCTTGATTGCTCATTGGACCCTTTCAGTTTGGAGATTCTTGTCTTTCAGTTCCAGAGAATTGTCTCGTTTTATTATTTAAAAATCTTCATTCTGTAATTCTTACTAATCAGAGATTGGAACTCTTGGAAAAGAACCTTGACTTTTTTTGAAAAAATCTGTTCTCCATCTGTGTTTCTATTTTATTTTCTGGGCAATGTCTTTAATTTCATCTTTTGTTAAATTTGTGTGTATGTGTGTCCTGATGTATCTCCTCCCCCTTCCTCCCAGCTCTTTCTTTCTTTTTTCTTTTTTTTTAAGATTTAATTTATTCATTTGTCAGAGAGAGAGAAAAAGCAGGAGCAGCAGAAGCAGCAGGCAGAGGGAGAAGCAGGCTCCCCACTGAGCAAGGAGTCCGATGTAGGACTCGATTCCAGCCATGACCCAAGCTGAAGGCAGCCACCCAACCGGCTGAGCCACCCAGGCGCCCCTCTCCCAGCTCTTTCTTGTTCTCTGATTATTTGTATAGTATCCAGTTCTGGGATCATGAATGCTGTTTCTTCAGTTAACAACTCCCTGTGAGGGTAATAAAGGCTTTCCTCTTTTTTTTTTTTTTTTTTTTTTTTTAAATAGATTGTGCTTCCTGCACCATTTCTCTTTTCTATGGGGTTCTTCCTTGGTAACTGTCTGTCATACAGAGCCTTTCTTTGAAATCTGATAATCTATGGTCATCTGTTTGTATTTCAGTTGGAGCTTTCAGAAACTCATCAATAGCTGAGTTTGCAAACAGGATATGTTTGACCACACGTAGCTTTCCTGTTGGGAGTTGTCTGGTGCTTTTATTGCAGGACCCCAGATATCTGTGTCTTTAGATCTCTGAGGCCATTCTGTTTCTGTAAATAAGAATCCTCTGTTCTGGGGTGCCTGGGTGGCTCAGTTGGTTAAGCGGCTGCCTTTGGCTCGGGTCATGATCCCAGGGTCCTGGGATTGAGTCCGCATTGGGCTCCTTGCTCAGCGGGGAGCCTGCTTCTCCCTCTCCCTCTGCCTGCCTCTCTGCCTACTTGTGCTCTCTATCTCTGTCAAATACATAAATAAAATCTTTTTTTAAACTTTTTTTTAAGGGTTTTATTTATTTATTCATGAGAGTCAGAGAGAGAGAGAGAGGCAGAGGCAGAGGGAGAAGCAGGTTGCCCGCCTAGCAGGGAGCCGGATGCGGGACTCGATCCCAGGACCCTGGGATCATGACCTGAGCCGAAGGCAGACGCTTAACTATCTGAGCCACCCAGGCGCCCATAAATAAAATCTTTAAAAAAAAAAAAAAAAGAATCCTCTGTTCTGCCTGGGCGGAGCTGGCCGTCCAACCCCTCATGGTAGTCTGACACTTAATTTCCCCCTTTTCATCTCCAGGCCTGTTTCTGTCCTCTGTTGGGCTCATTGGCTGGGTTGGGGAGCAGCACACGTTCTGCATACAGACTCGTGACCTCGTAATTTAGCCCAGTAGCTCCACTCTTGCCTTTGGTGCCTCCCAGCCTCCCAAGTTTGGAGCCCTTCCCGAATTATGCTGGGCAAATCATGTTGTTTCTGGTGATGGTTTTCTCTGCTCTCTTTCAGAAAATTACTGAACTATTATTCCCACTGTTGTCTTGTTTTTATGAGGAAAAAACCCCTTTGTACAAAACTAACTGTTGTTAGCCGTGCTGTTATGCCTGCATGCCTTTACTGTCTGTCCTCCACATTTCACCGGGAGCGAGCTCTTAACCTGCTTCCCGTGTGTGTGCTGTGTGCTGTCCCCGGCGCTGAAGGAGGCACCAGAGAGCAGGAAGGGGAAGGATTAGATCTGGCACCGCATTCACCATTTGTTGTTGATTTTAAGAATGATAAACTGTAGTTCTTCATTCCAGGTGTGCTCAACTTCTTGGGACTTTAGATAAGTGGTTTTATGTTTTAGTAACAACTTTTTGTGTGTGTGAAGATCATCTTCACAGAGAGTTTGGAGACTAGAGAGGAAGAAAATCCCACACTTAAAATATTCTGAATACCATTTTTGTCTTTGTATATTCTCCATATGTATGTTTTTTCACCATATTTTTGGTCATAATTTTGTATTCTGGTTTTTCTCCCTCAGAATTTCATGCCGAGCAGTTCTCCATGCCGCTTCGTGGTCATTGTACCAGCTTTAGTGGTTGTGCGCGGTTGCATTGATTAGAACGACATTTCCCAAATTCTTTGTGTCTCAGAACGCCTTTAAACTTTTAAAATTGAGGACTCCCGGGATTCCTGGGTGGCTCAGTTGGTTAAGTGTCTGCCTTCAGCTCAGGTCATGAACCCAGGAACCAAGGGATGGAGTCCCACATCCAGCTCCTTGCTCGGCGGGGAGCCTGCTTCTCCACTGCCTGCCACTCGCCCTGCTTGTGTGTGCACTCTCTCTCTCTGACAGATAAGTAAATAAAATCTTTTTTAAAAAAAATTGAGGACGGGGCGCTGGGTGGCTCAGTCGTGAAGCATCTGCCTTCGGCTCAGGTCATGATCCCAGGGTCCTGGGCTCAAGCCCCGCATTGGGCTCCCTGCTCAGCGGGGAGCCAGCTTCTCCTTCTACCCCTCCCCTTTCTCTCTCTCTCTCAAATAAATAAAATCTTTTAAAAATAAATAAATAAAAGTAAAAATAAAAAAAATTGAGGACTCCCAAAAAGCCTTTGTTTACATGGGTTGTATAGACTGATATTTACCATACTAGAACTTAACACTAATAAATTTAAAACATATTAATTCATTTAAAGTAATAACAGGGATGCCTGGGTGGTTTAGATAGTTAAGTATCTGCCTTCGGCTCAGGTCTTGAACCCAGGGTCCTGAGATCAAGTCCCACACTGGGCTCCCTGCTCAGCAGGGAGCCTGCTTCTCCCTCTCCGTCTGCCTGCTGCTCCCCCTGCTTGTGCTCTCTTTCTCTATCTCTCTGACAAATAAATAAAATCTTTAAAAAAATAAAGTAATATCAGACCTATTACATTTAATTTAAATAACATTTTTTTCAAAGATTTCATTTATTTATTTGACAGAGAGACAGCAAAAGAGGGAATACAAGCAGGGGGAGTGGGAGAGGGTGAAGCAGGCCTCCCGCTGAGCAGGGAGCCCGATGTGGGGCTCGATCCCAGGACCCTGGGACCATGACCTGAGCAGAAGGCAGATGCTTAACGACTGAGCCACCCAGGCGCCCCTAAATAACATTTTTATGAGGAAAAAAAACCCTATTGTACAAAACAAATTATTGAAAAGAGTGACATTGTTTGTTTTTTTGCAAATATCTTTAGTGTCTTTTAATAGAAGGTAGCTGGGTTTTCATATATTCTGCATTTATGTCGGTATACTGTTTTGGTCAAAGTTTTTTAAAGTTATTTATTTGAGAGAGAGCAAGTGAGTGAGCACGAGTTGGGGGAAGGGCAGAGGGAGAGGGAGAAGCAGGCTCCCCACTGAGCAGGGAGCCCATGAGGGGCTTGATCCCAGGACTCTGGGATCATGACCTGAGCCAAAGGCAGATGTTTATCTGACTGAGCCACCCAGGTGCCCTTGGTTGAAGTTTATGAAGAAAATCTGACCTCACACGGATAATATAACTAGAAAAAAGAGGAGTGTCTTAATTCCCTTTTTCAGATAATTGCAAATACTGTTCTTTGATACTCTACTAAAACTCAGCAAGTAGTAATTTGGTGGCAGAGGGGGCAATGATTAATGGAATGTTTATTCAAAACAACTATAGTGACGGCCAAAAAGTGTTGATACCCAGAACAATTTGCTTCATTTGGAAATTAGTAGTAGTAGATTTGGAAGTGAGCGAGCAGAAGGGTGAAAGCCTCCTGTTCCACTAACAGATATAATTGAAAAATATCAAGATGTTCATCTTGCTTTTAATACAATCTGGAGGTGGAGTATTTACTGTTGGTGTGCAGAAAAAGAGAAAACCTCACCTGAACCCAGTTGCTGCATATTTAAAATCACTTACACAACTGTTACACTTTTTTTATTGTGGTAAAATATACATAACATGAAATTTATCGTTTTAACCATTTTAAGTGTACAGTTTGGCGGCATTAAGTACATTTGCATTGTTGTGCAACCGTCACCATCACCCATCTCTAGGACAGATACAGTTGATCTCACTTGCAAATTCCATATTTTCAGATTCATCTGCTCACTACAGTTTGTTTGTAATTCCAAAATCAGTACTTGCAGTGCTTTTGCAGTACTTGTGGCTATGCACAAAGCATCAGAAAGTTTGAATTGCCGAATGTATGCATCCCCCGCTGAGATCCAACAAGGTGATGATGCTCTGCCTTGTTTCAGCTTTCATACCACAACAAATGCTCTTTTTGTGGTCTGTTTACTCCATGGTTTTTGCATTTTTGTGCTTTTTGTTGTCAATTTTGCTGTTTAAAATGGCCCCCAAGTGTACGGCTGAAGTACTAGCCAGTGTTTCTAAGTGTAAGGCTGTGATGTGCCTGATAGAGAAAACACATTTGTTAGACAAGCTTCATTCAGACATGAGTTAGGTTCTGCTGCTGGCTGACAGTTCAATGTTACTGAATCAATGATATGTAGTAAATAAGGTGTGCTTAGAAACACACATAAAACAAGGTTATGTATTGATCAGTTGATGAAAGTTTTTATGACCAGGGTCCCATAGGAACCTAACCCTGTATTTCCTCTAGGAGCAGTATTCACAATGGCTTTGTAGAACATAATTACCATACCCAACAACAAACAACAATCTGTTTTTTTTTATTTTATTGTTATGTTAATCACCATACATTACATCATTAATTTTTGATGTAGTGTTCCATGATTCATTGTTTGTGCATAACACCCAGTGCTCCACGCAGAACTACTATCTCTGTTTTTGAAAGAGAAGTTATCTGGTGTTTTCCCCTAACAGATATATGGAGAAGGGTATCAAAAAATCACAGGCTTTCCTTGTATGTCTATGATTTTTGATTCGCCATTAATGTTTTCAAGGGGGAGCACTACGAAGCAAATTGAGAGCTCTGTACATGGGACATGGTATGTGGAGGCTGCTGGTCATGTGTCCGGCTTAGCTTCCTGGTGGTCAGTAGGAAAGTTGCCACATACACAGCACAAAGTGATTTTCTCAGTGAGGTTTCCCTGGATTGTACTCTTTGGGCACACTGTAGGCTTGTATGTGCCCTGCTATGTGGGCCTCAGATTTTTATCTTCCAGAAATTGTTTAAAGTCACTTTTCTCCTGATGGCACCTCTCCCATTCTCTTTGTCATTCTTTGTTCTTTAATTGGACCAGCAGGTGGGAGAAGAGGGAAATGCATGGGATCAATATGCCACCTTTAACTAAATGCCCTCATTGTGGTTATGAGAAACCTTTTGACTTAGTTATTTGTATTCAAGTTCTGTTATGCAGTTTAAAGAGTCAAGGCTTGTTTAAAAACCGAGTCCCTTGATCCCCCATCCCCATTTCCTAGTCTCCCAGGATGGCCAATTTCAGTCTTTTAAACTTTTTTTTTGTTTTTATTTTAATTACAGTTAGTTAACATACAGTGTTATATTAGTTTCAAGTGTACAATATAAACTGATCCTTTAGGTTACTTCTATCTTTAGCATGCTTTTATTCTTTAGAAACATTTTTTATTGAAGTATAGTTGATACACAGCATGCTCTTATTCTTACTTAATTTTTTGGTTTTAGGCATTATCTGCTGTCTTTTCATGATGGTTATTTAGAGTCATGATTGATTTTTTTTTAAATAAACTCTTTATTGAAATATAACACACATCCAGGGAAAGTGCCCAGATCATAAGTGTACACCTTGATGAATTAACACAAAGTAAACACATTTGCATAACCATGACCCAGGGCAAAACTATACTATGACTTGAACCCCAGAAGCTTCCCTTCTGTCTTCTTCTACTCACTTTTCTGTCCTTCTTCCCCAGGGTAACCACTGTCTTGACTTCTAACACCGTAGATCATTTTTTGTCTTCCTTATTGTGCTAATGGAATCATACAGTAGATACTATTTTGTGTCTGCCTCTTTTACTGCACTTCATGTTTGTGACATTCTTCCATGTTGTGTTTCTTCTATGTGTTGGGTGTTATGTTTTAATTTGAAGTTTTATTTTTGTAGCCACTTATTGTAGTTGTTCAGCTTGGTCTTTATTGCTGTGGACTGATTTGTGTCTCTCAAAATCATATATTAAATCCCTAACCCCCAGTGTATTTGGAGATAGGGCTTTTGTGGAAATAGGTTAAATTAGATCATAAAGGTAGGGTCCTGATCCAATAGGATTAATGTCCTTACAAGAAGAGACACCAGAAAGCTGCTCCCTCTCCACCATGTAAGGACGCAGTGAGAAGGGGGCCATCTGCAAGCCAAGAGGAAAAGCCTCACCAGGAACTGACCATGCTGGTCAGACTCTGATCTTGGACTTCCAGCCTTCCAATCTGTGAGAAAATAAATTTCTGTTGTTTAAGCCACTCAGTCTGTGGTATTTTTGTTATCGCAGCCTGAGCTAATAATCCATCCTTCCAGGCTACTGCATCCTCTTAAAGACCTGGGATCTTTTTTTTGACTGCTCTTTTAGTGTTTGTGGATGCTTTAATGCATATTGGGAGCAGGATTTGGGGACCTTTGACCACGAGAAAATTGACAGGAAGTGAAAGATGAGGGTATTTATTTCTCTGGTGGGTGTTTGCTACAGGTTTATTGGGCCCTTTGGGGTGGCGTATATCGAGGGAAGCCCTTCTCGTGTATGAGCTCTCTTTATCCCTCTTTTGTAATTTTCCACTTTGTTTCTGGCATCAGGGTGAATAAATGGAATTTCCCAGAACTTTACACAACAAGTGGCAGGGGCATTCCTCTTTCCTCGCCAGTGAACTCCCTTGGCTTTTACTATGCACGCCCCATCCCCTGCCAAAAAAAACCTCCAAAAAACTCCACAACCTTGGGAACATGTGTGTGGTCTTTCCAGTCTCCATCTGTCTCAGGTACCTGGTGATGCCCCCACAGTTGCTTCCTCTCTTACTGCCTTCGAGGTCTGAGCTCTCCCCCAGGCACGAGCTCTGGGCCAAGATTATTTTGGTAGTTGAGTCACCCCAGCAGGGAGCTGGAGGAAGAGGGGATTATAGGCTTCCCCCTCAGGCTTCATAGCCACACAGATTGACATCATTGTAAATAACTGTTTCACTCAGAGGGCACTTACTTTTAATAAAATGACTCTCTTCTACAGTTTGATTTAGCTGAATGAAACATATTTTGAGCTTCTGCTTTTGCTTTAAATACTATTTGAATAGCAGTATTTGAAAAAGAAAATGCTTAAGAATAGAATCTTTTCTGTAGAATAGAAGGCAGATACTGAACAGAGCCAGAAGAAGCTAGTGATCAAGAGTTTGGTCATGAAAGGGGCGCCTGGGTGGCTCAGTTGGTTAGGCAACTGCCTTTGGCTCGGGTCGTGATCCCAGGGTCCTGGGATCGAGCCCCGCATTGGGCTCCCTGCTCTACGGGGGGGCCTGTTAGTCCCTCTCCCTCTGCCGCTCTCCTGCTCTCTCTCTCTCTCTCTGCCAAATAAATAAATGAATAAATAAAATCTTAAAAAAAAAAAGTCTGGTCAAGAGAATAGAAACCAGGTCTCAGAGGATCAGAGGGAAGAAGAACCAGAAAGGCAGCATATTTGATAAATCTGGCCATTAGAAGGAGGAAGAAAACAGAATGGTGGCCAGAAAGGAATAGTATATCTAAGGGGTTTCTTTGGAAATTGGGAGATCCATGGATACCACATAAAATTACTTATGAAAGTACAGTTTGAAGAAAATTAATCCATTAAACTTTGAAATAATTAATTTAAAAAAAAGATTTTACTTACTTGGAGGAGCAAGCAAGAGAGAGCACGAGCATAGGGAGGGGCAGCGGGAGAGAGAGAAGCAGACTCCCTGCCAACCAGGGAGCCCAGTGTGATGCGGGGCTCAATCCCAGGACCCTGAGATCATGACCTGAGCCAAAGGCAGATGCTTAACCAACTGAGCCACCCAGGCGCCCTGAAATAATGTAATTTTTTAAAATTACATTGATATCTGTTAAAACACCAGAAACCCTATTTCTTCACTCTTCTGTCTCCATCTCAAACACGTGTGTGGTTACTGAGTATGAGTGGTCAGGGCTCACATAAGCTCAGGAAGCACTTATGTACCTAGTAGTATGTTGGGGCTATAACAAGACGTCAATCCCCAGCTGAGATGTGAACAAGGTCATTGTTTGTATACTCCAGCCACTGACATTTCCTTTCACTTTTTTTATTATAGTTTCCACCAAGACTTGTGTTTTCCAAATATGAAATCAGAATTCTGTCTGCTTTTTTCAAGCACACACATGCTAACTGTCTACCCCTCCTGCAATTCTGGTTTCTTTTTCCTCCCCAGTTGGGGTGGGCTGGGGTGGTGGGTCCTTACGCTCCAAGGTCAAGTTCACTGGGTGCCATGTTAGCAGCATTTGTCTGTCTTTAGCTCCTCTGGAGGTCAGTGGGTTCATAGGAAGTAATAGATAACTTAGGCAGATGGAGGCTTTAGGCCAAGTGAAGCAGGGGTCGTTGTTTTTTTAAGTGTTAATATGAATAAGTGCAGCAGTTCTTGAAGTAGCTATGGGGACCCCTGGAGGTCTCTCTGGAGAACCTTTTAGAGGGTCTGCAAAGTCTGTACTATTTTTGTAATACTATTAAGACAATACTTTTTCCATTCTCTTTCATGAACCTAAAGTAAAATTTTTCCAGAGGCTACATGACGTGTGACATCACAACAGATTGAATCTATGATATGTGAGAATTTCATAAAAATGTTATTTATATTAACATGTAATGGGCTTACTTTTTTCCGTTTATTGTGATAAAATACACATAGCATAAAATTACTCTCAACTATTTTTAAGTGTATGTTTCAGTAGTATTGAATACATTTATATTGTGTAACCATTACCATCATGCATCTCCAGACCTATTTTCATCTTGTAAAACTGAAACTCTGTATCCATAAATACTAACTCCCCATTCCTTCCTTCCCCCGTTCTACTTTCTGTCTCTATGAATGTGAACTCTCTAGGAACCTCATAAAGTGGAATCATATAGTATCTGTCCTTTTGTGTCTGGCTTGTTTCATTTAACATAGTGTCCTCAAGGTTCATCCATGCTATAGCATGTGTCAGAATTTCCTCCCTTTTTAAGACTGAAAAATATTCTGCTGTATGGAGACACCACATTAGGCTTATCCATTCATCACTCTGTGGACGCTGGGGTTGCTTCCACATCTTAGCTATTGTGAATAGTGCTGCAGTGAACGTGGTGTATAAATGTCTATTTAAGTCCCTGCTTTTGGTTCTTCTGGGTACATACACAGAAATGGAATTGCTTGATCATATGGTAATTTCTATTTTTAATTTTTTTGAGGAACTCTATACTGTTTTCCACAGCAGCTGTACCATTTTACATTCCTACCAGCAGTGCACAAGGGTTCCAGTTTCCCTACATCCTTACTGCTTGTTGTTTTCTGGGAGGTTGTTTTGTGTTTTTTTTTTTAGTAGCCATCTTGATGGGTGTGAAATGGTATGTTGGGGTTTTGGTTTGCATTTCCCTAATGATCAGTGATGTTGAGCATCTTTTTTATGTGCTTACTGGCCGTTTGTACAGTTAACCCTTGAACTACATAGTTTGAATTGGGCAGGTTTACTTATATGTAGATTTTTTTCTTTAAATGCAGTTGAGTACTATATTTTCTCTTATCATTTTTGTAATACATTTTCTTTTCTCTAGCTTACTTTATTGTAAGAACACACACAACATACAAAATACATGTTAATCAACTATATATATTATTAGGCTTCCCATCAACAGTAGGCTATTAGTAAAGTTTTGGGGGAGTCAAAAGTTATTCATGGATTTTTGACTTGGAGAGGGCAGTGCCCCTACCCCCATATTGTTCAGGAGTCCACTGTAGATCTTTGGGGAAATGTCTCTTCAAGTCCTTTGCCCATTTTTCAATTGGGTTTTTTGTCGTTGAGTTATAGGAGTTCTCTCTATATTCTTGATATTAATCCCTTCTCAGATCTATGATTTGTAAATATTTTTCCCCTTCTCTGGGTTGCCCTTTTACTCTGTCAGTATTGTCTTTTGATGCACAGAATTTAAAAATTTTTGTTAAATCTAATTTGGCTATTTCCTTTGTTGCCTGTGCCTTTTGTGTCATATCTAAGAAATCACTGCCCGGTCCAGTTTTGTGAAGCTTTTGCTGTATGTTTTCTTCTAAAACATTAGAAGAAATTTAAAATTTAAAACTAATTTTAACTCATATTCAGGTGTTTGATCCATTTTGCAGTAATTTTTGTAGATGATGTTAGGTAAGAGTTCAGTTTCATTCTTTTGCATGTGGATATCCAGTTTTCCCAGCACCATTTGTTGAATATTATGTTGAAATGAATCTTACTATGTTCAATACTTATTTTTACAATTTTTCAGTTTTCTTTTGTAATAAGGTAAATATTAACAGATATAACCCACATTTGGGATCATTAGTAATCTTTAAGAGTGTAAAGGGGACCAAAAAGTTTGAGTACTGCTGACATAGAGGATCTCCAAGCACTTTCCCCAGCCTTTCACTCCCTTTCTTCAGTGGTGCTGCTTATTGGATCTGGTGCTGAAGGATGCACAGTAGGAATACAGCCTCATCAGTGTGGGGTTAGGTCATTTGTTGCCCTGGACCTCAGTTGCAAAGCTGAGTTAATTATGTTCTCCAGTTCCTGGCAAAGCCTCTTTCTTCACTTATGTTCCCTTTCGTCCCCTGTTGTTACCCTCTCCCCCTATTCTGGGTGTTCCTAGTTCCTAGAAGTCACTTTTATTCTAGAAAGGACAACATGCCAGATAAGGACGCTGCTGCAGGTCCATTTAGTAAATATTAGTAAAACTGATTTTTTTTTTTTAAAGATAAGTGTGTATGACTAGAAGCTATAGTTCTTTCTTTCTGTATCTTAGTGGTTTGTTAAGACTGCTTGGGGTTTACTCACCCCTTTTTGAACAGAGGTGACCAGGTAATCCATTTGTTGTCTCTGTACATGTTTCACTTGGCCTACAGATTGCTCTGGAACTAGTCCCTTTTCCTTCTTTAACTACCTAAAGATCTTTTCTATTTTTTTTAAATAAAATGTTTTTAAAGTTTCAGATTGAACTCCAACCTATTAGTTCATATATTTGCTTAATTATCAAGCTCTTACTGTGTGTAAGACACTCTGAGCAAGGCACTCTGGGGTATATAAATCTGTAAAAGCTGTATGTACTGCCCTTGAATCCCAGAGTCAGATAAAATTAAAATATCGGCTTGCTTCTCAGCCTTTTGGCTAAGAGCAAGTGTAGTATCTGTTCTTCTCAGTTTAATATCTGATACCTCCTCTGTCTGAGGACAATACATTAAATGGATTTGGGGAACTAGGAAATGGAATAGGAGCTTGCTCCTTCCACTCTGTGCATTGACCTGGTATTGCAGTACTTCCAGGAATGGTGCAACCACCACCACCCCTGCCCTTGGATTAAAATTAAAAAAAAAAATTTTTTTTTTAAGTATTGCTGAATAGGGAATAGATCTGCTTCATTATCCTACGTTTTTAGAAGTGTTTTCATTATATAATCAATCTCTCTCTGTCTTTCTCATGTCCCACATGTCTGGGCATTTACAAAACTATTACCAGTTAGTCTATAGTTATCAAATTTGTAAAATCTATAAATATTTATTAATTTATTTTTTTCTAGGTTGCAATAAAAATAATTGACAAAACTCAGTTGAATCCAACAAGTCTACAAAAGGTAAGATTGGTTTGGTATCCAGTATTTTTTTAAATGATTTTCAGTGCTAATTGCCATCTAATTGGTCCCACCAATACCTCAACTGTTATTTGTATATATTATGTTTAGTACAATAAGTTTCCTATTCTTCAGTGTAACTTAGGTGTAGTATTATATGAAAAGTTGTTGGATTGTTTTCCTTTAGATGAAGATAATGATTTTTAAATGTTTTTAATAGCACAAATTGAAGGCTATACATTTTAGTTGAATATTCTAACTATTGACTAGAACAGAGTTTTTAAACATAAGACAGAACATGCTTTTGTGTAATTAGTCTTATGCAGAGTTATATACCTTTCTCATAGCTAGTACTGAGGTCTTTAAAGTCAGCACTTTGGCTTTATTAAACTCTGCCACTATGACTAATTAAGGACTGATGATTAATTCATATGAAAGGAAAATATAAAAATACAAATGATAGTTGAAAACATGGTTGTAATGCACTGTTGCGATTTGTATCATCTAATGGAGATCAGAAGTCCTCAACGTTGTTGCATGTTAGAATCAGCTGGACCTCTTTGCATTGTCTTGATGACTGGCCCAGAGAGATTTAATTGCTCAGGTTAGGGCCTTGGCATAGGTATTTCACTGGTGCATTCGTAAATGATTAATGATCATAATAAAATCCTTCTAGTTCTTTTTAGTCTTGCAAAGCCTTTTACATCATTTGATTTCTAGATTTGGCCTATTAGTAGTTGGGTTTTAGAGACTAGGAACTAGGAACAGGAAATCTGAATTAAAATCCTGGCTCTGCCACGTAAAATGTCTAACTTGACCTTGAGCCAGTTACTTAACTTTCTTTTTTTTTCCAGTTAACTTTCTTGACCCCAGGTTTCTGGTCTTTAAAATAGAGATAATTTCATCTTCTCAGGATGGATGTATTAATAAAATAATGCAGTTAAAAGAGCTTTGTAAACTTCAAAGCATTTCACATGTAAGATATTATAAGCGTATTGCCCTGTATAAATTCCTGATTTTTTCCTAATGGTTATTTTCCATTTATATCATAATTATCATTATATCATAATTTTGAAGTCCTGCCCGTGTGTGTGTGAGAGAGGGGGGGTGAGAGAGAGAGGTGGGGAGGAAAGGACTTTATCTTGCACTAAAAATGGTACTTAACAAGTGGTTCTGCAGGCCAGAGTGAGTCTTAATGGCACTCAAGGTGGCCTGGAATGGATCCAAAAATTCCAGTCCTTTCTTCTGAGGATAAAACTGTATCCATTGCTTTAAACTTTTATTTCTTCATATATCTTAAGGACTTGGCATTAATGAGTAAGTTAGGGGTTACTAAAATTTGGTATTCAGAACTAAAATTAACATATAAAGAAGTTTACTGAGGGTTCTAGTTCAGTATCCTAATGATGTTACAAGTGTTCCACTATTCAGGCATCCTTGGCGGATAACTGGAATTCTAGCAGTTTTCTAGGGAGAATTTTATCATGGTTTTGTCTTTAGTTGGTTGTAATTTTTCCCTCCTTCCTTGCTTTTTTTTCATTATTTTGGGTAAGAGTGTTTTATTGCTGCTATTCTTTATTATTATTACAAATTACTGTTTGTAAACATCATTATCAGTTTAGTACATGATACGTTGTCTGGTTAGCCTGACAATGTGATTATGCATATTTATATCAGCATTAATTTGGGCACATAATAATAAGAGGTAAGATTTTAAGAAGCCAGATCTGTCCAAGTTAAATAACTTGATAAGTGTAATATTTGAAGCTTATAGGGCATTGTTTTATTTTTTATTTTTCTATTGAAGTATAATTTCCATGTAGTGTTATATTTCAGGTGTACAGTATAATGACTCAGCAGTTCTATGCATTATTCAGTGCTCCTCACGATAAGTATGCTCTTAATCCCCTTTGTCTCATTCATCCATCCCCCACGTACCTCCTCTCTGGCAACCACCAGTCTGTTCTCTGCATTTAAGAGTCTGTTACTTTGGGACACCTGAGTAGCTTAGTTGCTCAAGTGTTCAGCTCTTGGTTTTGGTTAAGGTCATGATCTCGGGTGGTGGGATTGAGCCCCCTGTCGGGCGGGCTCCACACTCTGTGCAGAATCTATTTGTCCCTCTCTGCCCTCTGCCTCTCCCCTTGCTCTCTCTCTGAAAATGAATAAATAAAATCTTTTGTGTGTGTGTTGTCTCTTTTTTCTTTGTTCATTTGTTTCTTAAATTCTACATAGGAGTGAAATCATGTGGTATTTGTCTTTCTCTGACTTCACTTAGTATTGTACTTTCTAGATCCATCCATGTTGTTGCAAATGACAAGATCTTGTTCTTCTTTATGGCTGAGTAATATTCCTGTGTGTGTGTGTGTGTGTGTGTGTGTGTGTGTGTGTGTGTATCTTCTTTACTCATTCATCTGTGAATGGATACTTGGGTTACTTCCACATCTTGGCTATTGTAAATAATGTTCCAAGAAACATATGGGTGCATATATCTTTTCAAATTAGTGTTTTCATTTTCTTTGGGTAAATATCCAGTGGTGGAATTACTGGATCTTATGATAATTCTATTTTTAATTTCTTGAGGAACCTCCATGCTGTTTTCCGCAGTGGCTGCACCAGCGTGCATTCCCACCAGCAGTGCAGGAGGGCTCCTTTTTCTCCACGTCCTCTCCAGCTTTTGTTTTTTGTTGTCCTTTTGATTCCAGCCATTCTGACAGGTGTGAGGTGGTATCTCACTGTGGTTTGGATTTGCATTTCCCTGATGCTGAGCCATGCTGAGCATCTTTTTCATGTGTCTGTTGGCTATCTGTATGTCTTCCTGGGAAAAATATCTATTCAGATCCTCTGCCCATTTTTATTGGATTATTTTTAGATTTTGGTGTTGGGTTTTATAAGTTCTTTATATATTTTGGATATTGACTCCTTATTGGATATATCATTTGCAGATATTTTTTCTCATTTGGTAGGTTGTCTTGTTGATGGCTTCCTTTGCTGTGTAAAGCATTTTATTTTGGTATATCTCAGTAGTTTAATTTTGCTTTTGTTTCCTTTGCCTGAGGAGACAGATCTAGAAGAATGTTTCTATGGTTGATTTCAAAGAAATTATTGCCTGTGTTTTCTTCTAGGAGTTTTATGGCTTCAGGTCTCATATTTAGGCCTTTAATCACTTTTGAGTCTATTTTTGTGTGTTGTGTAAGAAAGTGGTCCAGTTTCATCTCTCTATTTTTTTTTTTGAGGAACCTCCATACTGTCCATTTTCATCTTTTGCATGTAGCTGGCTAGTTTTCCCAGCACCATTTATTAAAATACAGGGCATTATTTTAAATCATGTGTATTAGTTCATATTCTTTTCTTATAAATTAGAAGCATTCTCTGTATATTCCTGTACAGTTGTTTTTCACTGAATTCCTTTTCTGTGGAAAAGTTGCCACAGGGTGGAGTTTACATGGCGTCTTTTCTTTTTTTTTTTAAAGATTTAGTTATTTATTTGACAGAGAGATAGCGAGAGCAGGAACACAAGCAGGGGGGCGGGAGAGGGAGAAGCAGGCTTCCCACTGAGCAGGGAGCTCGATGTGGGACTCGATCCCAGGACCCCCTGGGACCATGATCTGAGCCGAAGGCAGACACTTAACAACTGAGCCACCCAGGTGCCCCAACATGGTGTCTTTTCCCTTGGAATAGTACTTCCTACTTTTTTCTTCCTCAGCGCCATGCACAGTTGTATCACATCTGCATTAGGAACAGCTCTCTTTATATTTTGATTTTAAGCCTTGAAGCTTATACATTTCTCAGTGCTTATCATGATGAGCCCCGAGTAATGTATAGAATTGTTGAATCATTGTATTATATACCTAAAACTAATACAGCACCTTAGAAGGTAACATTCACTTTAAGGAACATTCTGCCATCAATAAAATGTAATCTTTTTGTACTGCCACTATCAAAAAATGTAGACTGGCTCATTTAAGGAGTGTTTTAACACAGGTGTTAAAATAGTATCCATTTCAACATGTTCAAATTATTCAGGCTTGCACACTGAATTGTGCACATTTGCAAACTAATGTTACTTTCACAGACAAGTTTCTTTTCTTTTTCTTTTTCCAGTCATTGCGTTAACAAATGTTAGATTCTAGTAAGAGATATTTTTCTGCATTGTTTTTGTGCTTCTCAACTTTGAACTACTATTCCTGAGATGTTTTCTGTTTATGAATGTTTTAGATCAGCCTTTTTTTTTTCCTTAAGGTCAGCCTTTTTAATGTTGTGTACCTATATAATGGTTTTGAAAGCAGCAGGTATAAGAAGTATGTTAGTTTTCTTTTGGTTTTACAAAGTCATTTTTAACTTTGGTTTGGTTATATGTGAGGAATTTTGCTGGGTCTTGTTTTAGTTTGTCATTAAGAAGCAAGTTATGGCTCATTTTTAAAAATATGTTTACCTATTCAAAAATGCTAGTCTCTATTAAGACATTCTAGTATAATCAGTGTAACCCATCTAAAGTTACTATTGTTCTTTTTCAGCCTTGGAGTTGAATGTTAACATAAAGAGAGTGTATAGAGTGATGGTTAGGAACACTGTGAAGCCAGGCTGCATGGATTCAAATCCAGGCTTAATCCAGCCTAGCTGTGTGACAAGTCATTTAACCTCCCCAGGGTCTTAGTTTCCCCACTTATAAAATGGGGATAATAATAGTAGGTCATAGGGCTGTAGTAAGAATTAAATGAGTTAACTTTTTTTTAATTTTCTTTAAAAACAATTTTAAGTTCCAGTTAGTTTTAACATACAGTGTAATATTAGTTTTAGGTGTACAATAGAGTGATTTCAACACTTCCATACAACACCCAGTGCTCATGACAGTAAGTGCACTCCAGTCCTTCATCCCCAAAACCTATCAAATCTATCCATCCTTCTACCTCCCTTCTAGTAACCATCAGTTTGTTGTCTATAGTTAAGAGTCTATTTCTTGGTTTGCCTCCCTCTCTCTTTTTTCCTTTTCTTGTTTATTTTGTTTCTTAAATTATACACATGACTGAAATCATATTTATTTCTATCTGATTGACTTATTTTGCTTAGCATTATACTCTAGGTCCATCCACATTGTTGCAAATAGAAAGATTTCATTCTTTTTTCTAATATTCCGTGTGTGTGTGTGTGTGTGTGTGTGTGTGTGTGTGTGTGTGAGAGTGAGACACACCACATCTTTATCCATTTGTCAACTGATGGACACGTGGGATGTTTCCATATTCCATAATTTGTCTATTGTAGATAATACTGATATAAACATAGGGGTGAGTGTATCCCTTTGAATAATTTTTGTATTCTTTGGGTGAATACCCAGTAGCGTGATTGCTGGATCATAGGGTAGTTCTATTTTTAACTTTTTGAGGAACTTCCATACTATTTTCCACAATGGTTACATTGGTTACATTACATTCCACAATAGTTTTCATTCCCACCAACAGTGCAAAAGGGTTCCCCTTTCTCCAAGTCCTCACCAACACCTGTTGTTGATTGATCTTGTGTTACTGATTTTAGCCCTTCTGACAGGTGTGGGTTAATACCACATTGTTGTTTTAATTGCATTTCCCTAATGATAAGTCATGATGCGTTTCATGTGTCTCTTGGCCATTTGTATGTCTTCTTTGGAAAAATATCTGTTCATGTCTTCTGCCCATTTTTTAATTGGATTATTCATTTTTTGGGTGTTTATCAGTTCTTTAAATATTTTAGATACTAACCTTTTATTGGTTATGTCATTTACAAATATCTTCTCCCATTCTGTAGGTTGTCTTTTAGTTCTGTTGATTGTTTCCTTTGCTATCCAGAAGCTTTTTTTTTTTTAAGATTTTATTTATTTATTCATGAGAGACAGAGAGAGACAGAGGCAGAGAGAGAAGCAGGCTCCCAAGGAGCAGGGAACCCGATGCAGGACTCGATCCCAGGACCCTGGGATCATGACCTGAGCCGAAGGCAGATGCTCAACCATCTGAGCCACCCAGGCGCCCGTGCAGAAGCTTTTTATTTTGGTGTATAGTTTATTTTTTATTTTGTTTCCCTTGCCTTGGGAGACTTACCTAGAAAGAAATTACTCTGTAAATAAGTTAATATTTAAAAGCCCTTAGAAGGACAGAGACTAGTACCTGACACAGGGTAAGGACTGAATGAATGCTTGTTATTGTGTGTCCTGCTAAATATTAGGTTTTTGTTTGCTTGGTTTTGAGGAGTAAAAGGTGTTGTTTGTTTGTTTAAAATTTTCCCCTTACAGGAAATAAGTAAAGCTTAAGAACTGAGTGTTAGGTTCTGGCTCAGTCTCTTTTATAGGCCTTAATTGCAGTGCACTATTTCCGGTAATGGCAAATATTTGAGCATTTAATGCTGAGCATTTTTCTGACTGTATTACCTGTATGAACTCATTGTATTAGTTTGCTCCAGCTGCTACAACAAAATACTATAGGTTGGGTGACATATAAACAATAGACCTTTATTTCACACAGTTCTAGAGGCTGGGAAGCCCAAAATCAGGGTGCCAGCCTGGTCGGGCTCTGGTGAGAGTGCTCCCTTTGGCTTGCAGGGGGCTGCTCTCACACCTTCTCTGATGTCTCCACTTAGAAGGGCACTAATCCCATCGTGAGGACCTACTCTAAGACCCCATCTAAACCTACTTAACTCCTAAATGCTCCATCTCCAAATACCATCACATGGTGGGTTAGGGTTTCAACATAGGAATTTTGGGGGAACACAGTTCAGTCCATAGCATTCATTCACTCTTTACAACTTCATGAGCTAAGTTCTATTATTCAGGAAAGAAAGGCCAGGGCGATTAAAAAACCTGCCCAAAGTCTTTTAATTTATAAGTGATGGGTACTTGGGCAGGCCTTCCATGGCAGGTGTAGTCAGCTTTGAGTCAGGCATTAGTGAACTTAAAATGAAAATGTGTTTGCCACAGTTCAGATAATGGAGCACTTTGATATGCAGTGCCCTGGGATTACGACTGAATGTTTGTTACCTGGAGATTCCTTGTCATTAGATACTAGAGCCTGTGCCTCCCATGTTCTTACACATAGAAGTGTTGAACTTTTTCACATTAGCTAGTCTGATGGGTATGTTTTTGTCTTCATGCTCTGTTAATTTTCCAGTGAGGTGACTGACTCCGAAGTAGATATAGTTCAGCTCTCATAGTAAGTGGTGGGGTGAACATGTAAATCCTGCTCTGACTCCAAAATACAGTTCTTTCCACTCCATTGTGCCACCTTACTGCAATTAGTTAAAATTTTCCCAATTTAGGATTATGAGAACTTAGACTGGAACTGACCCAAGATTTTCCTTTGTAGTCCCTGTAAAGAAGTTAGTAGTTTAAAGTTGGGAGGAATATTTCTAGTACTTAAGAGAAGTAGGCCTTGTACTCCACCTCTCCCTCCAAACATTGCATAAGCCATGTTTTTATGTAGCTTTTTTTTATTCACTCATTCATTCAACAAACACTTATTATTAAATACCTATTGTATGCCAGACACTGTTCAAAGCAGTGTGGAGACAACATTGAACCAAGTTAAGTTCCTGCTTTAATGGAATTGACATCCTAGTAGGAGAGCAGCAGTAAACAAATATATAATGTCATGTCAATGCTGTGAAGAAAATAAAGCAAAGTGTATTAACTATATTTTGTTATTTTCTGTTTTCTTGATGTTCTAGCACCTGGGACTATGCTGACCTGGGAAAGACTGCCCCTCCCAGGGCAACTAATTCCTAGAAATAGCAGACTACTCCCCTGTGAGTGTACTGTTTATATGCAAGCGAATTAATCCAGAGCTCATACTCAGAACCACCTCCTTTATCTGGCTCTTAAACTCCAGGAGGCAATATTCCTCTGCCCTAATCAACCCAGGGCCAGGTGCCAGACAACTAGAGACTGTATTTATACCCCAGAGCCTACTGAAATGGTTCAGACAAGCCAGTCCTCAGCCTGTTACCCTGCTTGACCTTGCCTTTCCTGTGGAAACCAAGATAAAGACTCTTTCCCATGCTTTCCCTTTGCTTCTTGTGCCTCCTGACTGACCCTGGTGCTTCCCCATGTGGCATTGTGTGCCCCCTTCTCTTGTGAACTGTTAGTAACGATTATCTTTTCAGTGCCAGTCCTGATGTCTTGGCTCACCATACCTAAATAATAGTAGAACCTTCACTTTAAAACATAGGCTGAAGAGATAATATTTGAAGGAATATTTCAAATGAAAAATAGGGGTGGCCTCCTGAACCAAGCTCTGTGATGTCTCCAATGAGTCAGATAAGTGTAGTGGACTCTGGGCGAACCCATGTGGTTTACAGTAAAATTTCACCTAGGCGTTGAAGGATCTAAATATTTTTTACCAGGGTGCCTGAGTAGCTCAGTTGGTTAAGCCTCCGACTCTTGATCTCACCTCCTGTCTTGAGCTCAGGGTTGTGAATTCAAGCCCCACGTTGAGCTCCATACTGGACATGGAGCCTACTTACAATAATAATAATAATAATATATGTAATAATAACATGATAATATAGTTACATATTATATATAATAGTTATTATGTATATAATATAACTATTATTATTACACTAAATATTTTTTACAGAGTAAGAAAGATGGAAAGACTTTTGTAGTCTCATTGTGGTGTTGGCATGGGGGCACTCATTAAGTGTTGGTAGGGGGACCGCGTGCACAGCCAAGGGGCGGCGCAGCAACAGGCTGAGGAGAGCTATGCAAGTGCAGAGTAGTGCATGAAGGAAGACTCACCAGAGCTCCCACTGGGCCCTGTGGGAGCCTTTGCTACCCAGTGCTTTTAAGGAAGTCATCTAATTGCAGTAAACCTTTTTTTTTTTTTTAAGGCTTTGTTTATTTATGACAGAGAGAGACAGGGAGAGAGGGAACACAAGCAGTGGGCATGGGAGAAGGAGAAGCAGGCTTCCCGCTGAGCAGGAAGCCCGATGCGGGGCTTGATCCCAGGACCCTGGGATCATGACCTGAGCCGAAGGCAGATGCTTAAAGACTGAGCCACCCAGGCGCCCGTATGTGCAGTAAACTTTTCACTGATTCCCTGACCTTCCCCTGGGTTGTTCTAAGATTTTGTTATGTTAGAAATACTCAGTCTTTTTGGTGGCAGAAACTTAATTGTCACCATACTCTGCCACAATCAATTTAAACAATAATTCGTTGTTTTTTTTTTTAACTGGAGCCACTTAATTAAAAGCAAGAAATTTATAACATGTAATGAAATAATTGTTTAGAATATGTATTTATGACAGCTGGTTAGTTAGCCAGTTTTAAACACATCTAGGGACAGAGGCGCACTTCTTCCTTATGGCATCTTGTTCCAGTGTTGGATAGCTGTAGTTAATAGAATTTTTCCCTTTAGTTTGCACTGGCATCTGTCTTCTAGAAACGTCTGCAACACTGTTCTCTATTCTGCCATATGGAGCTAGAGAGGTTAAATCTACCACTGCAGACATAACCAGCTATTTTGAGTCTTCTTGTTTCCTTCTCCAGAGTCAATACTCAGCCTCTTGGGCCAGCCACAGGAATTGCCCTTGACACAGACCTAATTTATTCAATACGTGCAACTGATTTTTTTTTTTTTCTTACCTGAATTCGACTTCTGCTAAAGATCATTTAATTGGTTTTCTGCCACAATTCCAGTCTGTTGAGGTATTTTGAATAGTGAGTCTTCTGTATTAGCTATCCCTTCCAGTTTGGTGCTGCGTGAACTGGATAAGGATGTCTTCATCCAATTAAAATATCTGACAAGGCCCTTCAGTGGAGACTCCATCCTTTAGTTGATCCTGCTGACCTAGTAGCAAAGCATTTTTTGAGTTAAGATTCAAGCACTATTCTTCAATCCAGACTTTTAGTAAGAGAGAAAGGGAAATCCTGTTTTAAAAAATTTAGTCAAGGCGTGCCTAGGTGGCTCAGTTGGTTGGGCGGCTGCCTTCTGCTCAGGTCATGATCCTGGAGTCCCGGGATCGAGTCCCGCATCAGGCTCCCTGCTCGGCAGGGAGTCTGCTTCTCCCTCTGACCCTCTTCCTTCTCGTGCTCTCTATCTCTCATTCTGTCTCTCTCAAATAAATAAATAAAATCTTTAAAAAAAAAGTAGATTGTGAATTTGAGAATATATAATTTCTTTTTATAAATTATAACAATACTTATACCAATTATAGTTATACCCAGCATATATTATAATTGTACCCATGATTCATTATTGCTATTTTAGAAAAGTCCCTAAAGAACCAAATGTTTTAAATAGGTTAAACTTAGAGGATGGCATCGACCCATTTGTAGAAAATCAAAAATTGGGCACAAATTAGGCCTTTGGAAGAGAATCGTACTAACAACAGTAACAGCCAGAATCACAACCCCATACTGAGTGTTTGTTGTGTGCCAGGTACTATTCCAAGCTTCCACACATCGGGCTTCTTTAATTGTGTGGGTACCAGAGTCCCAGGAAAGTCATGTCACCTAGACTGAGTGCTAGAGCCGGGCTAGGGCCAGGTATTGTGCTCCAGAGCTCAAATTCTTTTTTCTTTTTTTTTTTAAGATTTTATTTCTTTATTTGTCAGGGAGAGAGACAGAAGGAGAGAGAGCAGCAGGCAGAGGGAGAAGCAGGCTACCCCCCGAGCAAGGAGCCTGATAATGGACTCGACCCCAGGACCCTGGGATCATGACCTGAGCTGAAAGCAGTTAACTGACTAAGCCACCCAGGCATCCCCAGAGCTCAAATTCTTTTTTTTTAAGATTTTAATTATTTATTTAACAGAGAGAGACAGCGAAAGAGGGAACACAAGCAGGGGCAGTGGGAGAGGGAGAAGCAGGTTTCTCGCTGGGCAGGGAGCCCAGTGCGGGGCTTGATCCCAGGACCCTGGGATCATGACCTGAGCTGAAGGCAGCCGCTTAACAACTGAGCCACCCAGGGGCCCCAAGAGCTCAAATTCTTAATGACTGTGCACAGCACCTACATCACTCATTGCCTTTTTTCACATCAGCCCTGTGACGTAGCTTTTTTATCTATATATATTTTACAGATGAGCAGACTGAAGTTTTCTAACATTTTGCACCTTGTTCAGTCATCCAGTGAGGAAGTGACTACACTAGTGTTAGAACCTAAAGCCCTAACTTCAAATAGTCTTGTTCTGCCATGTCCCCTTGGAAGGAATCAGGCCCAGACCCTTCCTTATGGGGGTAGCAAAGGAGCATACTGAAGTTCAGCTTGCATATGGTGGACACCCAGTAAAATCTGTTCTTAATTATTAAGTGCCAAATTTATTGTAACACTAAATTAATATCTTCTCATATTACCCTGATTCCAGGAATTTTGACCACCAGAACCTGGGGTTTTGGGGAGTGGGAGAATCTCTTTGTCTTGGAAATATTTAATCATAAAAATCCACATTGCTGCTGTTCTTACTTTAAATTTTTAAAAACTGCTTAATTTTATTATCAGCTCAATCTAAGCAATTATTTAAAATTCAGTTTTAATCTTTATTAACTGTTTTACATACAAAAAAGTTAGATGTTTGTAGTGTAAATATTATAGGAAATGAACATCCATTTAGTTCAAGAAATGGATCATCAGCAATACCTATAAATCACTCACACTGGCCCTCTCCAACTTGATTCCCCTTCTTCCTTTCCCACCTACCAGGTAACCACTAACAAGAATTTTGTGTTGTTTTCTTGATTGTCTTTATAATTTTACCTTATATGGAGTCTCTCATCAAAATAGTGTAAAGGTTTTATTTTTTTTTAATCTTTTCCAAAAATATTGTAAAGGTTTTAAATACTGTATAAATGTAGTCATATGTATCCTTCTATGTGCTTTCTTTCGCCCAAATTGTGTTCCATGTTGACATATTTAGCTAATTCACTTTCTCTATTCTCGTTTTCATGATTATATAGTATTCTATTACATGAATATATACCATGATTTACATATGCATGGTCTCTGGTTCAGAGACCTTCAGATTGCTTATAGCTATTTGTATTACAAACATTGTTGCTGTGAGTTGTCCTGTATGTGTCCTGGTGCACTTGTGTAAGAGTTTCTTAATGATATATATCCAGTAGTAGAATTATTGGTTCACAGAGTCTGTTTATTGGAGCTGGCCAGATTGTTTCCAAAGCAGTTGTGTAATTTATATTCCCACCAGTAGCATTTAGGAGAAAGGTCAAGTAATGTCACATCCTCATCAAAATTTGAATTTGTCTGATATTTAATTCTTGCCAATCTGGTGGATATAAAAATAACATTTCGTTGTGATTTTTATTTACATTTCCCTGATTACTGAGGAAGTATTACATCTTTTCATATTTTTACTGGTTTTTGTTTCTTCTTTGAAGTACCTCTTCAAGTCTTCTGTTCAGTTTTAAGGAATTCTTCCATATCTAGGGCCATAAAGATACTCGTCTCTATTGTTTTAAAGTTTTTATAAACTCTAATCTCATTATCTGACCCTGAAATCGTGACCTGAGTCAAAATCAAGAGTCAGCTGCTCAACTGAGTGAGCCACCCAGGCACCCCTACATTTTATTTTTAATAGTAGAATGGCATATGATAAATAGAACCTCAAAATACATGCCAGGTAAAATCTGAGCTAAATTAACAAACACTAGGGCACCTGGGTGGCTCAGTGGGTTGGGCGTCTGCCTTACGGCTCTGGTCGTGATCCCAGGGTCCTGGGATCAAGTCCTGCATTGGGCTCCCTGCTCAGCGGGAAGCCTGCTTCTCCTCCCACTCCCCCTGCTTGTGTTCTCTCTCTCGTCTCTCTCTCTGTCAAATAAATAAAATCTTAAAAAAAAAAAACAAAAACAGTTGGATGTCTTACACAGAATCTCCTTAATTTCTGCCCACTAATCTTGTGGTCCAGTCCTCACATACATAACACTCAGTACAGAGCTTTGGTGCCTCTCTTAAATATGGAAATATGGGAGGACAGCCAGGAATCTCCAGGTATTTGAGAATAATCAGAGACTAAAACAAACAGGAATAAAAAAGAACAATTGAAAGAGGAAACTAGACTACTTTAAAAAAAAAGGAAAAGGAAAATTACAATTTTTATTTCCGAAAGATTTAAAAAAGAGGAAGACAGTAGTACAACAACAGTCATTATATTCATGAAAGAATATGATGCATTGAAAAAGGACCATTGAGGAGAGGGTAATTTATGGTATTGGGAAGAAAGTCAGTAAAAGGGTTGGAAAGTAAAGTCAAGGAAATCTCTCAGAAAATAATATACAAATTTAAAGACTTGAGAATTAAGGAAGATAAGATATAAAATTGAAGTATCTACGTAGGAGGTGTGGTTTGTGATAACATGGAGTGGTAAAAAGAACTGAGGAAAGGAGGGGAAATTATCAAGGAATAACAAAAGGTAGTTTCCCAGAACTGTGGAACCTAAATTTGCAGCTCCAGAGGCTTGGTGCCCAGTGCAAACATGAAAAAAGACCCACAATATATCTGGAATGAATGCTAATGTACCACAGGTACTAAATCTCTGGTACATTAAAATTTAAATACATCAAGGTTAAGGAGAATGAAGAGGAAAAATTAGGTCACAAACAGAATTGTAACAAAATGGCATCACGCTATTCTGCATTGCTTTAAGCTCAAAGATAATGTATCGGGGGCGCCTGGGTGGCTCAGTCATTAAGCGTCTGCCTCCATCACAGGTCATGATCCCAGGGTCCTGGGATTGAGCCCCGCATCGGGCTCCCTGCTCGCATCGGGCTCCCTGCTCGGCAGGAAGCCTGCTTCTCCCTCTCCCACTCCCCTTGCTTGTGTTCCCTCTCTTTCTGTGTCTCTGTCAAAAAAAAAAAAAAAAAATGGATCGAGGCCTTTAAAATTCTGAACCAACTGGATATTCACAGGTAAAAGATTGAAATTGGACCCCTATCTTACACCACCCACAAAAATTAACTCAAAGTGGATTAAGGTCTTAAATGGAAGACCTAAACCATAAAGCTCCTGGAAGAAAACAGGGGAAAATCTCTTTGATGTTGACCCTGGCAATGATTTTTTGGGTATGACACCAGAAGCACAAGCAACAAAAGCAAAATTCAACTAGTGGAAGTTCAGAAAACTTAATGCACAGCAAAAGAAACAGTCAACAAAATGAAAAGGAAACCCACAAAATGGGAGAAAAATAATTACAAATCATGTATCTGATAAAGGATTAATATCCAAAATAGATAAGGAGCTCCTATAATTCAATAGCAAAAACAAACAAAAATAATCTAATTAAAATGGGTAAAGACCTAAAAAGACATTTTTCCAAAGAAGACATACAAATAGCCAGTACGTCCATGAAAAGGTGTTCAATATCACTCATCATCAGGAAAATGCAAATAAAAACCACAATGAGATATTTATCACCATATATGTGTTAGAATGGCTGTTAACAAAAAGTGATCAATGCTGGCGAGAATGAGAAATGGCAGCCCTCGTGTGAGTGGTGGAAATGTAAATTTTACAGCTGCTTATGGAAAACAGTGTGGAGGGTCCTTAAACAATTAACAGTAGAGCTGCCATGTGATCTAGCAGTTTCATTTCTGGGTATATATCCATAGGAAGTGAAATCGTCATCTTAAAGAGATATCGGACCTCCCATTGTTCACTGCAGGATTATTCACAACAGCTTAGACATTGACACACATTAAGTGTCCACAAATAATGGATAAAGAAGGTGTGAGATTACTTATGCACATGCAGAAATACATATTTTCTACATAATATTCCATAAAAAGGGGAATCCTGTTCCAAATAGAACAACATACTTTGAGGGCACACTAAACAAATCAGATGGAAAAAGACAAATACTGTATGATCTCACTTACATGTAAGTCTTAAAAACTAAGCTAGAAGCAGAGTAGACAGTGGTTGCCAGGGGTTGGGGGTGGAGGAGGTGGGGAGATGTGGATTCAAAGGGTACGGACTCCCAACCGTGAGATGGGCAGGTGCCAGGAACCTCATGTACAGCTCAATGACTGTGGCTAACAATACCGTAACCCTGGGGGCGCCCGGGGTTCTCAGTCGTTGGGCCCCTGCCTTCGGCTCAGGTCCTAATCCTAGGGTCCTGGGATCGAACCCCGCATCGGGCTCCCCGCTCTGCGGGAGGCCTGCTTCTCCCTCCCCCACTCCCCCTGCTTGGGTTCCCTCTCTCGTTGTGTCTCTCTCTGTCAAATAAGTAAATAAAATCTTCAAAAAAAAAAAACCAATATCGTATACTCGAAAGTTGCTATGAGAGTAGATCCTAAATGTTCTCACCACACACCATAACAACAACAAAATGGTAATTATGTGAGGTGAAAGATGTGTTAACCAACCTCATTGTGGTAAAGATTTCACAAAATACATACGTGTTTCAAATCATTACATTGTATACCTTAAACTTACACAGTATTACATGTCCATTATATCTCATTAAAGCTGGGGGGTGAATTTTTCTGAGAGAAAAGAATCTAATCTAGAATTCTTTACCCAACCAAACTGTCAATCACATGTGAAGATAGAATCAAATATTCTGGGGCACACAGCGTTTCACAGTTAACCACCCATGTCCTTACCCTTCCTCAGGAGATGTTGGTGGCATATACTTTACCACCGCAAGAGAGAATACCAAGAAAGAGAAAGCATAGGGTTCAGAACAGGAAGTCCAACAGAGTGGGCCTTGAGAACAGGACGGAGGCTTCCGGAATATGAAATACCTACAAAGGAAAAAAATTACTTAAAGTATTTGAAAGGAGATTTACACTTCTGTCACAGAGTTTAAGGATGAATTAGTAAAGTGAGGGATACACAGAAAACTTAAGTGAACAGAATTATTGAGGCAGTATTGGTTCCAAGGAAACCAAAAATCAATCAATCAGTTTAAAGGATAGAAATGCATTCCTGGTGTGGCTGTAAATAATGTTTATACATGGGAATGGAAGCTGGTGTAGCCACTCTGGAAAGCAGTATGGCGTTTCCTCAAAAAGTTAAAAACAGAGCTACCCTACTACCCAGCAATTGCACTACTAGGTATTTACCCAGAGGATACAAACATAGTGGTCTGAACGGGCACCTGCACCTCAGTGTTTATAGCAGCAATGTCCACAATAGCCAAACTATGGAAAGAGCCCAGATGTCCATCAACAGATGAATGGATAAACACACACACACACACACACACACACACACACACACACACACACACACACAGTAGAATATTACTCAGCCATCAAAAATGAAATCTTACCATTTGCATCGACATGGATGGAACTAGAAGGTATCATGCTAAGCAAAATAAGTCAATCAGAGAAAGACGGTTATCATATGATTTCACTCGTGTGGAATTTAAGAAACAAAACAGAGAATCATAAGGGAAGGGAGGGAAAAATAAAACAAGACAAAATCAGGAAGACAAACCATAAGAGACTGTCAACTATAGAGAACAAACTGAGAGTTGCTGGAGGGAAGGTGGGTGGGGAGGATGGAGTAACTGGGTGATGGACATTAAGGAGGGCACATGATGTAATGAGCACTGTGTGTTTTATGTAATGGATGAATCACTGAACTCTACCTCTGAAACTAATAATACGCTGTATGTTAATTGAATTTAAATAATATTTATTCCATGTAAACTGAATAATTTAGCCAAATGCTATGAGAACTGATTAGGAGGAAGGAGGGAAGGGACATGGGGTGGGAGAGCCAGGTCTTCACTGCCCATGTTAAGAAATCTGTGGATAATGGAGTGGGGGAAGGGACTAAACAAATCGATGAACCGCAGCACAAGCATGCTATTTAGGAGTCCTTTTTTTTTTTTTAAGATTTTATTTACTTATTTATTTATTTAAGAGAGAGTGTGTGTGTGAGAGAGAGATCACGAGCAGCGGGGAGGGGTAGAGGGAGAAGCAGATTCCCCGCTGAGTAGGGAGCCTGATGCAGGGCTCGATCCCAGGACCCTGGGATCATGACCTTAGCCGAAGGCAGACGCTTAACCGACTGAGCCACCTAGGTGCCCATATGCTATTTAGAAATAAGGCAGCAAATACCAGAGTTGAAAGTGCTTGCCAGAGTAGGTAGCTATAAGAAAACATCTAAAATGGAAAATCAAGCAAGCGTTATAATTCCGGCTTTTTAGAAATAAGTAGGTAGGGGCACCTGGCTGACTCAGTTGGTAGAGCATGTTGCTCTTGATCTTGGGGTTGTGAGTTAAACCCCCACGTTGGGTGTAGAAATTACTTTTAAAAAATAAAATCTTAAAAAAAGAAAAAAGAAAGCATGTATGCCCTTTGGCCCCCATCCTGTTTCTAAGAATCTACCTTGCCAATGTATTTGCATGAGTGTACAAGTAGTATATACCTGTGTATACAGTAGTCCCCCCTTTTCCAAGGGGGTCATGTTCCAAGACTCCCTATAGATACCTGAACCTGTGGGTAGTACCGAACCTTATATAATACTATGTTTTTCCTGTACATACATGCCTGTGATAAAGTTTAATTTATAAATTAGGCACAGTAAAAGAATAACAATATAATAAAATATGGGGCCCCTGGGTGTCTCAGTCAGTTAAGCATCCGACTCTTGAATCTGGCTCAAGTCCTGATCTCATGGCTCATGAGATCAAGCCCCGCGTCAGGCTCCCCACTCAGCAGGAGTCTGCTTGGACATTCTCTCCCTCTGCCTTTCCCCTGTGCACACAGTCTCTCTCAAATAAATAAATCTTTTTTAAGAAACCTAATAACAAAATAGAACAATTATAGGGGTGTCTGGTTGGCTCAGTCAGTTAAGCATCCGACTCTTGGTTTCAGCTCAGGTCATGATCTCAGGGTTGTGGGATCAAGCCCAGTGTGGGGCTCTGCACTGGGCATGGAGTCTGCTTGAAATTCTCTCTCCCTCACCGTCCCTTTTGGCTATATATAGCCCCCCCCAAAAAGAACAATTATAACCATATACTGTAGTAAAGTTATATGAATGTGGTCTCTCAAAACATTTTATTGTACTGTTCTCATCCTTCTTTTTGTGATGATGTGAGATGATAAAAATGCCTTCATGATGGGGTGAAGTGAAGTGAGGTGAGTGAGGTAAGCTTTGTGATGTAATGTTAGGCTACTACTGACCTTCTGGCCCTCCAGAAGGAGGATTGTCTGCTGGATTGAGGTTCATCACAGGGAACTGAAAGTGCAGAGAAGGTTGGGGAACAGGGGATTACTGTACAAGGATATTCACTGTGATGTTAACAAAAATGTGTCAGTAACCTACATGTCATTGGTAAAATTCTAGTTAAATACATTGTAATACACCCATATCTTGTCATATCCCCACATCTGTAGACCTCTCTTCCTGAGTGGGAGAGGTCACTGCTTTTAGCTAGTGTTAGACAAATGGTCTTTAGTAATGCTGTTAATAATTATCTTATCTCGGGTGCCTGGGTGGCTCAGTTGGTTAAGCGACTGCCTTCGGCTCAGGTCATGATCCCGGAGTCCTGGGATCGAGTCCCACATCAGGCTCCCGGCTCAGCGGGGAGCCTGCTTCTCCCTCTGACCTTCTCCCCTCTCATGCTGTTTCTCTCTCTCTCTCTCAAATAAATAAATAAAATCTTTAAAAAAAAATTACCTTATCTCCCTGTCATTTGTTAACTTTCCTAGTATGTTCTTTATTTTAAGATATTTAATGTCGAGGTGATTCTGAGAGTGACTCGGATCTCTTTACCTGCCTTAAGTTTTGCCTAACAGCATTGGCTCTCATATTTACTTTACTTCAGAGATACTCCCTGGAAGACTTACTTGCCTTTCACCCCCTGGCAGCCTCCACCCACATGGTGAAAAGGGATAGGAAATGCTCTTCTTGTTAAGAGTGATCAAAATACAGCATTTCCGGCTACCTTGTCTTTTTCAAGAATTCCCCTTTTAGCCAAAACAAACAAAAAAAAACAAAACACCTTTTCTTTGTTCATTCTCAACCCTTCTTTAAAATCAGATTAATTGAGGGAAGGGAGGTAGATAATACAATTATGTGTCTTAAAGTTCAAAGGACAGAAAAAGTATTGAAGGAAAGGTCTTCATTCAGCCTTTGACTACCAGCCACCCTGTGGTCCTATCCCTGGGACAACCAGAGGCATCATTTTCTGTGTGTCCTTCCAGAGATATTCTATGTATAGAAAAGCAAAGACACAGTTTTCCTTTTTTTACACCAACACATTTTCTTCACAGTTCCTCTCCATTAACTCTGTGGGCTTTTGCCAGCCCCTCTCCCTCAGTTTTATCTGAGAGGGTCTTTGATTTGTTCTTTTGTTCAGCAGAGCTGGAATAGCAGTGTAGTAAGACAGAGGGACAGAGGTTTCTGCACAGTGAAGAGGAAAAGCAGGTCCATCATCATCCTACCTTTCCTTCCTGAAGCACCCTCAAGATGCTGCAGGACCTGGGATGCTGGTGGTGAATAGACTCCGGGCCCCACGTGTATGTCTGTCCTAGACATTAGACTCCAGTGTTTCGATTTCATTCTGTCTCTCTGGCTGCCTTCTTCTCTGAGAGTCTCCATTGTGGGCCCCAGTTTTTTTGTCTCTGAAATGTTTGCTTTTTGGTGTTCTGTCTTTTCATCCTTCACAATTGGGCAGTGTTACTTCCTTCCAACGATGCCATCTCTATGCTGGTAATTCTACAGAACGTATCTCTATTCCAGCCTTTTTTCCTGAGCTCCAGACCCAAATACCATGCACTTTCACTTGCCTAAAGCGCCCTCACACCACGTGTCCAAAAGCAACTCCGTCTGCCTTGCTGCAGTCTGTCATGTCTTCTCTGTCTCAGAGGGGCACCCAGACCCACACAGCGGTGTCAGTGCCCACGTGGCCTTCCTCTCCTTTACCCCCTGAATGTTTCCTGACTGTGTCTCCTTCTCTTTATCCAAGACTGCTGATAATTACCCACGAATCTTAGATTTATAGCATGGCTATCTTCTGTTCAAGAAGAGGGTGGTTATTATGTTTACTTCATTATTTCTAACACGTAAGTTGTCATTCAGCCTGTCACTCTGCTGCCATGAAAAGCACAGGCTCTCAGTGTCACAGCCTGGTCCTTCTGTCTTGTACCTGTTACATATCTGGAGAGGGGGGTCTGAATACTTTCACCATCATGATTTAGGTAACAGTTTTATGTGACCCCCCCTCATGTTCTTTTTTATATGCTCACTTTACTTTTTCATTGTTTGTTAAATTGTCTTTTTCCAAAGATAATTTCCTGGGCATCCCAAGTCCTGGTCGTTGGGACATCTCTTTACTCTGTGGTACTATATATTTGGTATCCTTGATATTCTGATTACAGGATCCCGAATCTTTGCCTTCGAACATGTTTGTTCTCCTCCTGGGTACTGGTTCCTAGAGGACTTGAAGATGTTAGGAGGTTGCAGATTGGTCAGTGAGGAGAGAATTCTTGCACTTCATATATTTCTGTGTTATTTCATTTTGTTTTTTACAACTAGCATCTGCATAAGATTGAAAAGGAATGTAAAGAAGTTGAATTAAGATAGAAGTAGGTGGATTTAAGTGTCCTTTTGTAATAACAAAACTTTAAAAAAAAATATGTCGTATAATCCTAATAGGGACTTCCCTAAAATTTCATGCCTTCTCTTCAGTAAGTTACATCTATCCAAATTTAACTATCTTCAGCTGTCAGCTTCATAGTTGATACAAATATATGAAATCTCTGGCGTGTTGTTGTGGGGTTTTTGTTTTTGGGGGTTTTTTTTTTTCCTCTCTCTCACCCAAAATGTCTGGCATTTTTATCACTTATATGCAGATTGTCAACTTTTAAAAATTGTGCCAGTGCCCATTTGTTGCTCTGGAATTTTCTGTACCAGCAGCTTATAATCTATCAATGAATTTACTTGTAAATTTCAAAGGCAGCTGCATGGCATCATGAGATGAGTGTGGACCTTGGAGTCAGTAAACTCAGAGTCCTGGCTCCAGCATCTACTCGTGGGGAGTCCTTGGACATGTTTCTCAACTTGCTCAGTTCTCATTCCTATGCACTGGAGGTCATCACAGTCACCAGACAGAGTTGTGAACATTAAGTTAGATCATGGGTGGAAGCATCTAGCTTTGTGCTTTAGGCAGAGTGGACACCTAACACCTCAGTAGCTGTTGGCTTCTTGCTTCCTCTCCATCTCCTTGATTAACTTGCTATAGATTTATTAACTACTTTCTGCCTGAAACACAGTTCTGATAGAGGTAAATAAGTAAAGTTATTTGATAATATCCTGACACTATCCTACTAGGGAATCTGAGGCTATTCTTTCTGCCTCCAGAATTAAGCTTGTACGACCCATCCCTCTGTCTGGTGCCATTTACCTTTCCTCTGTGTTTTCACAACACATGCCTTGGTGTGACCTCTGCTGTAACTCATGGATCGTCTGTAGTGTGTCAGTTATCAGCTGCTCTCTAACAGATTACTCCAGAACTGAGCAACTGAAACAAAGCCATTTGTTACCTCATCATTCCTGCGAGTCATGGGTTTGGGAGTGACTTAAGTAGGTAGTACTGGCACAGGAGCTGTCAAGAAGTTTTGGGTAAGAGCCACAACTCCGGCATCTGAAGACTCGATTAGGCTGGTGGGTCTGCTTCCTCTTACGTGGCTCTCTTGAGGGGCTGCAGTTCCTCACCGACTGTGCACATGAGGCCTCAGTACTTTGCCATATGGGGGTCTGTCCATCAAGGTGTTTAATGTCCCCACGACACACAAGCGAGTGATCTCTGAGAGCATGGAGGGAGCCACACTACCTAGTCATTCTCTGCAAGTCCCCCACCATCACCTCTGCCTTACTCTTTGCGTTAGAAGCAAATCACTAAGTGCAGCCCACACTCAAAAGAGAGGAATATGAAGTTCTCTCTTTTGCAGAGAGGATTGTCAAAGAATTTGTGGTTCTGTGGACATATTTTAAAACCACCATACCTAGGGTGCTTGCTGAAAGTAAGATTCTTAATCCCACTTCAGATCTAGCAAGAGGTAGGGCCCAGGGACCTGGAGTTTGCACAACACCCTTATGATTCTGATGCAGGTGACCTGAAATCCACACTTGGAAATGCACTGTTCTGCCAGAGGTATCACTTGGTCTTCCTTAAATAAATAGTCTTAATTGACCACACCATAACTTTGCTCACATATATAAAGCACACATAGCTCATTTTTTACTGTGGACATCTTTTTGAGTCCTGCATGAGTCTCGTTACCGCCATGACACCTGCTACCCCAGACTAAAGTGAGCTCTGCCTTTCTTGAATTCCTGTAATAGTGCATCTTCTCCTGCTGTGTGGCTCTGATTACTTTGTTTCCGTGCTGCACTGCTAGTAGGGATTTAAAAATGACTGCCTTCAGTAGACCTGCTCTCCTGCCAGCAGAATGGTGACAGCTATGCACCAAGCATCCTGCTACTCAGGATTTTTAAAAGCAGGGTGGTCATTAGAATGCTAAGGAGGCTGGCTCAAACCACACTTCTTGGTAGTTAGTACTTTCATAAGGGCATTTATCAAACAAATGAGTTCCTGTTGTGTGCCAGGCTTGGTTTCAAGTATACAGTAGTGAAAGGAGACCAATGTGCCTCCCCCTACCCCACACAGATGACAAGGCAACAATGAACAGGTACACAAAAATGTATCTTTATAACTTGAAAGACATTCTAGAGAAGAAGCAGACAGACCACTATGATGTAAAACAAAGGAAATCTTCTTAGATAAGGTTTTCAGAGAATCTGCTTGAGACTACAAGGACAGAAAGGAGAAACGACTAAGGAAGGAAAGAAGTTCGAATGTTCTGATACCCGAGAGGAATCAGGATGGCTGGAGGAGTGTCACGTTGCAGGGAGAAGTAGAGGCCACCATGGCCATGGTCTGAGTTCTGTACTACATGCAGGGTCCTAACGTGTTGGTATTGTATCCAACTTGGAGCTCTCCTACTTTAGCAGTTGTGGAAATAACTGGGACATTCAGATTATAAGGTACAAATTCCACTATAATGAACTGGAAAACAGGGTTTCTGTGTTCGCTTGACAGAGGGAAACTAAGATAAAGAACTCAAGCCTGAGCGGTGTTCAGGGTAGCTGTCTTCTCATCTCAGAACATAAATCGTGAGAATGACCACAAAAGCAACAGGAGATATTTGTGTTGGAGATAAAAGTGCTCCAGCCTTTAGAGAAGATCCAGTATTCGGGAAAGGAATCTTAATCATCTGACTCCATGTTTTTAAGCTCTGAGATTAGTTTAGAGGTCAGATACGTCCATGTCCATCTCCATGCTCTTAGTTGTTAGGTGCTGATTCAATTCTAGATTAGATGTGGTAGACGGGACAAGTGCAGTAAGACCCCTGTGATTTCTCCCCCAGATTCCTTTCCACATAGCCAGCTGTTCCTCCTCTTCCCAAGGTCTTCCCAGTCCATTCCTCCCATAGGTTATAGATACTGGGTGTTGGGAGACCTTGGTTCTGGCCCAATTCCCTGCAGAAAGAGAGCAGGACCTTGGGAGACCTTTTCTTCTCCTTTCCTGGTTTCCACTTGTTTGCAAGAGGGTTGGATAAAATGGCCTCTAAAATTCTGTTATTTTCTGAGATCTTCTGATATTAGCCTAGGCCATAGCACCATGACTCTCTTCTGCATTCACAACACATGTTTATACAACAACAGTTTGATATTTCTCCTTATTCTGTGTGATGGCTGGGCAGCTCTACCAGTCTTACCTGGATGGTTTTTCTTATGGCATCCTCTGGGTTCATTTGTGTGGCAGCATTCAGCTGACAAGTTGATGAGGCTGTACTCAGGTGGGACAGTGGGTCTTTCCCTACATATACTCTTTCATCCTCAAAGAGGCTAGACTGACCTCTTTATATCATGGCAACATCATTCCAAGACAGCAAGTGCCAGATACACAAGCATTTATCCACCCTCTTCTTGCTGGATGGATGATATCAAATTTGATAATGTTTCATTGGCCAGAGCAAGTCACACAGCCCATACAAAAATGTGAACATGCGAGGCAGGGCTCATTAGGACCGTTAATTTAACAGTCTGCCACATCCGCCATGCAGATTACCTGTCTTCTCCAACAAGGATTTCCCAAAGTGGTTTTGAAAAAAATCTTCTCCTAGAATTACTTGGAATTATCAGTCCTAATACACTCATGAAGTAGTTCGTTAGGACTGTACATGGTTGGATTTGCAATATCTACTCCTGGATAGGTATTGAATCAGACTGAGTTTAATCACAAACTATTCTTGCCTAAATCTGATCTTATATGTTCAAGATAGCAAAATATAATTAAGATTGTGGTATCATCCTCCTCTGCAACTTCTGCTTTTCCAGGAGCTAAAACTGAAGCATTTATAGCTTCCCTGGACTTTCATGCTAGTGTTAGATGTAGACTGTTGAACATTTCCAGTAGGTCAGTTATCTAAGAGAAGATTTAAGTTTGTATTGCAACAGTGGAATAGAATGTTTAATAACCTGTGTTGGGGAATTTTGTGTTTGTTTTTTAGCTCTTCAGAGAAGTAAGAATAATGAAGATTTTAAATCATCCAAACATAGGTATTTTTCTGCTTTCTTAAATACTTTTGGGTCTCAATGCATTCCATTTGGGGTCTTAAACCTATATTCCAAGAGTGATAGGAGATTCCTTCCCTCCTCCCAGCCCAGGTATACTTTTCATAAAATACATATTTATACATATTGTTGATCATTTGTATTAACTTTTTGAAATTACTAAAGACAGAAGCTTAGGTATTAAACTCTTGAATTTAAAGCTTTAATGCAGTAGAAATTCTAATCAGATCATAACTTTCCAATTTTTAATGCATATTAGAAAATAATTTTATTTAATTCATATATGGAAAAGGGAATTATAATAAGTCAGAGTTAAGATTTTCAAAGGTGGGCGCCTGGGTGGCTCAGTCGTTAAATGTCTGCCTTCGGCTCAGGTCATGTTCCCAGGGTCCTGGAATCGAGTCCCACATCGGGCTCTCTGCTCTGTGGGAAGCCTGCTTCTCCCTCTCCCACTCCCCTTGCTTGTGTTCCTGCTCTCGCTATGTCTCTCTCTGTCAAATAAATAAACAAAATCTTAAAAAAAAAAAAAAAGATTTCCAAGGTATAACAGGTTTTGCTATGGCAGTGTTCTTAAGAAATTACTTGTCCATTGAATTGTATTTTAAAAGATATAGGATACCTGCTATCTAATGGAATTTTTTAAGGAATTGTTTTGTATAGCACAGATATGTTTCATGTGCCCTCTGTGTGCATAGCTCAGTGCTAGGTTCAGTGAGGTGGGTTTAAAGGAGGGGTATAGGGCACTTGGCTGGCTCAGTCACTAGAGCATGTGACTGTTGATCTCACGGTCATGAGTTCAAGCTCCATGTTGGGTGTTGAGCCTACTTAAAAATAAGTAAATAATAAGGAGGAGGAAGGTCATGGTCCTGCTCTCATCATAATTACAGGAACAAGGTGAAAGTATACAAATTACTTAGTATTTTGTATATACATCTCAATGAAAATGTAGAGCTCTTTTTGAATAATATAACTCTTTTTATTATTTCAAGAATGAAATAGCTGTTAAGACAGCCACTTTTACCACTTTAATATCAAAATAAGTTCTAGGAAGTGGGAGGGACGAAGTTCAATGTTAACGGATATCCTATCAAGAATTCTTTTTTTATTTTTTTAAGATTTTATTTATTTCTTTGACAGAGCAAGAGAGCGCGAGCAGGGGGAGCAGTAGAGGGAGAGGGAGAAGCAGGCTGCCCGCTGAGCAAGGAGCCAGATGTGGGGCTTGATCCCAGGACCCTGGGATCATGACCTGAGCCGAAGGCAGATGCTTAACCATCTGAGCCACCCAGGCGCCCCTATCAAGAATTCTTAAGGCACAAGAATAGAAGATAAAATGGAGCCACAGCAAGGAAAAGCTTATATATACCCTATTTCATCAGATCTAAGCCACATCGTTTAAAAGGCGTTTTTGGTTTTACATGCTGCTAAGGAAAAAAATTCTACCAAGTGGTCATCTTATTCTTAGTGTATTAGTTAAAATGTGAAAAAAATTAATCTTAGAATCAGTGAAATACAGTGTTTGGAGAAAAATAACAAGGAATATAATAATGGGAAGAAAACCTTTCTTCACTTTTCATTTCAGCCCTTTGGGATTAGCTAGGTAATTCTTGGTTTCAGATTCCAGCTTTTCACCAAATAACCAGTGACTGCAGCCTAGAACTAGCTAACTTGAACATAGTTATTTTGTTCTTTAGTTATTAAGTTGTGCCCTGATTAGAGTTTTCTCTACTTGTTCCCAAATAACATATCTGTGATGATAGATATGAATTTCTCAAAATTTAAATTTGTATTGGATTCAGATAGTTTTTCCAGAAGAGCCAGTGTTTACATTGGAATTTTAGAAAGGTTTTATTTGTATGTTGATGGTTTACCAGCATATATGCCTTAAATTTCTTTAAATTATTTTTCCTGACAACCTGAACATACCGTTTTAGAAATGACATATGATAGTTTTATTCATCAGTTCAACAAACACATATTACATACTGTGTTAGGCACTTTATTTGGTCTGATAACTCTGTATTAAAGTGTCAGAAAATAGCCTGCAATATAAGAGACTAGCACCCCGTCCCCCATTTTTTGGTAAATTTAACTTTAGAGTATGTATTACCAAAATAAAGTGGAAAATAGTGAGTCAGTAGCTTTAGAAATGTACTTCAGTTTCATTTTAAAATGTGTATATTTCTGATTGGTTTGATATGGTTTTGTGAATTAAAAGTAATAGAAATATTTCGATCTGTAACAAGGGACTGCTATATAGCAAAGTCACAATGACCCATTGCAAATAATTCTTTAAAAAGTTCTTTTCAATTAACTATAGCATAATCCCTTCTGCTACTTTCCATCTCTGGCTTCAGAATAGTAACAAGAGAACCTTGTTCTCTGAGAAGGAGTGAACAGAAGTTTCCCAAGCAACAGAAGTCTCAAGTGGAATTGTTCTATATATCCTTAAAGCCATAATGACAAGTGAACGCACTTAAACTTGGAGAAGTAGAGTAGATCTGAGCAGTTCCTGCAGGTCGAGAATGTGAAGTAGGAACCCTTTTCCTGTGGGAAAAGCACAGTCTGCTGGGAGGGCAGCTAACCAGTGTAGGCAGCATACAGGATGAGGGCAGAGAAGATGTGAGCAGGTACACAGCCTGGACTGCTGAGTGCGTGCCAAAGTTACATCGTTGGAGCACCCAGAAATACCTTTGTTTTTATGGAATTCCATGCTTTTATAAAATGTGTTGTTGTAATATATGATACAATTCCCCAAAAACATTCTGTTAAGGCAGCCAGTTATAAAAATCTTTAACAGGGAAAAAGTTTCTTTTAGTACTTACAGTTTATATGTACAGTGTATATACATACAGACATCTGTTTCTTTTTCTCCCATATCCTTTCCCCTCCCCCAGTGAAGTTGTTCGAAGTCATTGAAACTGACAAAACGCTCTACCTAATCATGGAGTATGCAAGTGGAGGTAAGAAACTTCTATGGTTTTTCTTTCTTTCTTCCCTTTTAGAAGAATACACAACCAAACTGCCCACATGGATCATTGTTAAGGTTTTGTTTAACATCCGGAGTCATAATACAGTAGCATGAGGTAATACAGTAGCATGAGAATCAGAAAAGCTGTCTTGGCTCTTCTGTAATTCACTATTAGCATTATTAATAATATCCAAAACTTGGATTTTTTTTGATTGTGGTAAAATGTACATAACATAAAATTTAGCATTTTGACCATTCTAAGTGTACAGTTCTGTGACATTAAGTACATTCACATTGTCATATAGCCATGACCACCATCCATCCCCAGAATTTTTTCATTTGCCCAAACTGAAACTCTGTCCCCATTAAACACTAACTTCCCTCTCCTCCTCCCCAGCCCCTGGTCCCCACCAGCCTACTTCCTGTCTCTGTGGATGTGACTACTCTAGGTAGTCATATGAGTGGTATCTCACAGCACTTGTCCTTTTATGCCTGCTTCACTCAGCATAATGTCTTCAAGGTCCATCCATGTCAGAGTTTTCCTTCCTCTTTAAGGCTGAATAATATACCATTATGTATATATATGCACACCACATTTTGTTTAAGAACTTGGATTTTTAAATATATCAGTGCATTAGCTTGTTTGAAATAAATGTGTACTGCCTATTGGATGGTTTTTTTTATCAGATTTCAGTGTCATTGATGTTCATCTTCCCCAAGGCCAGAAATGGTGCTTGCAATGCATATATTTAGATTTCCCTTAAAGATTAAGGACTTAGCCTATAAGATTATATACATGTAGTCATTTTTCTGAAATACATGTATATAACTGTTCTCTTTTACAGAGATACTCCTCTGGAGGTTGAAGTTGGGTTAGGCTTGTAGTTTTTGGACCACATATAAGTCTCCTTGTCTGTGGAGAGCAGAAGCTTTCTGATTGGTCTTTGTGTGCTCCCTAGCTCTATACCTCGAGATAGTGCCTGGCACGTGGCAGATGCTTCACAAATAAGAATTGAAGTGCGCTTATGAAATGACAAACTACTAGGGACATACTCCGTTTAACTAGGGGCATTAAGTATAGCTTCGACTGTTTTGCTCACAGTAGTTTTATTTTATCTTAGCACTTTGATCAGACAGAAGATTCCGTCACAGCCTCGCTGTAATGAATTAACCATTAAATAAAAGATTGTAAACGTGCTGTGGGCAGGAATGAGTTACAATAGGAAAACCTTTGATGCCACTTTTTCATACTCCTAATTCATTATTAGTTGTGTGATTTAGAGTTTAAATGTGTGGTTTGAGAATTTAGTTGGGATTTTTCACAATTGAGGAGAAGTAGTAGAAGAGCTGAAACTGAATTGCAGCGCCAAATATCTATATGGAGTTCTAATACTTTCTCCTCGTGTTACAGTTATATTCATAACCTTTTCATTTGTGTAGCTTTCTCTCACCGGATCTCCTTTGACCCTCACAATGACTCCGTGATGTGGCCAGGCAGTGAAGGATGGGCTTTTACCCTTGAGGAAACGGAGGCTGGGAAGTCATTGTGGTCACGCTGCCAGGCCCGCAGCCCTAGCCTTCTGACAGTAGATAGGCTCTCCTAATTGGTCAGTTGGTCATGACTTTCCTTTTCCATCTATTTTAGGTGTTAGTGTCATAGAGATTGCTCTTATATAGGGGCAAAACTAATCTGAGAAGCATCCACTTTTAGTAGAAAGAGGGTGGGCTTTTGAAAACACAGACATGGGGTCAGTCCAGCCAGGGCCTCTCATTGACAGTGTGACCTGATAAGTCAACATGTCTCTGAGCTTCTTAGTGGTGGTGCATTTTGGCTTGGGCTATTTTAATCAGCTCAACAAAGCACTATCAATCTCCAGGACATCTGTTTTTTTGTGTTTACATTTGTCATTTGGAACAACCAGAGTCTCATTAAATTGGCTACCTATTCCTCCCTAGCCTGGTGTTTTTCAATTTGGTAGAATCATAGAATTTTACACTTGGAAGGAATCTTAGAAGTCATTGAAGGCAACTGCCTAATTTTTATAGGTGAAACTAAAGCTCTGGAAGGTTGTTCTGTGCCAGCAGTTCCATCGCTTGTTTAGTGGCAGGACCCCAACTAGGACCAAGGGCTTTCTGAACTGACCTGTCCAGTGTCCTCTCAACCACATGGTCCCTGACCTGGGTGGGGAGAGCCACTATTTTCTGTCTTTTTCCTAATAAATAGCCTTTTGAGGTTTTCAGTTTAGCTACTTAATCTGAATGCTAATACATTTTTAATAAGGAAAATAAAGTGATCTGGGTTGAATTCCTGATTTATAACTTAGTGATTGTGAGTATGACTTTATGGTTCCAAAATCTCTTAAGAGGTTTATATTGCTTTTGAATTTATAAAAAAATTTTTTTTAATTATATTGACAGACTTGGACTTTTCTCCATGTTACTCTACAACAGCTAGTGGGTACAGCAACTAGTGGGTTTAATCCATTAGTTTTTTTTAAGTTAAAACTGTTTTTCATATGATATGCACACATCTTTAGTTGTTTTCACTTTTTAACCACTTGTTTTGACATTGTATACTACTCTGCAAGTACAAAGGTCATTTGCTTAGAAAATGCTGACATTTTACTGAGCTGACATTTAACTTCATAATTCATCATAGTTAAACGAATTGTGTAGTGTGAATTAACAATATGTAATGCGTTTTAAAAGATCATTATGCAATCAAGTGATAACTTGAAAATATTTATGCCCATCCATTATTTAAAAATGTTTCAGCTAGGCTAAAAACTTAAAAGTTAGAGATATTAATACGTAATTCAGAATAACTTTTTCTTCAAAAGTATTTGTTGTGTTCTGAAACTAAGCATTTTTTAAGTATCAAAATCTTTTAGTTGAATGTTATCACTAAGCTGATGGAAATATTCTTTATTTGTATGAAGTAGATGTGACTCTTTCCCAAACATATTTTATGTCTAATTTGCTCAATTAGTACCCTTTTCTGTTGATTTCAGAGGTATTGTTTCTTTATTCCCAGTTGATAAGCAAGTATTTCCTGAAGTGTCACCTCTTCCCTGAGGAATTAATACTGTGTAAACTACCAAGTGGATGTCCACCAGCATGTTCTGTTGGCTTGACCTTCCCACTGAGTCCTGAACCTCTCCACTTTTCGCCACCACTGCCACTTCCCGCTCAAGTCCCAGCCTCCCTCATTCTTGCCCTGATGATTGCACTACTCCCTCGTCTTTCTGTCCCTTCCGCAATCCTGACCTCCTCCCCCTCTGGCAGCCAGACTGACCCTTTTAAGAGGTCATTCATTTCATAGCCTCCTCTGCTTCTCCTCACTCGGAGCAAAGCCTGCGGGACTCTTCATGGCCTTACCCCTCCTTCCCATCTCCTATGCCCATCCACTAATTTCCCTTTCCCTTGTTCACACTTCTTTGGCAACATAGCCTCCTTGCTCTTTGCTGTTTGCTCTGCCTAGACTCTTTCTCCCAGATAATGACAGTGCCCTCTCCCTCACAGTAGTGCCCCAAAGCACTTGCACATGCAGACACACTTCCTGTTTCTTCCCCTGTGTCTGCTCCACTGCCCTTGTCAGCTGACATACTGTTTGCTTGTTTGTTGATTGCCTGTCTCTCCCTACTCGAATGTAAATTCTCCGTGAGGAAAAGGACTTCACTTGGTTCGCTGCTGTATTTCCCCAGAGCCTAGAACAGTGCCTGGCAGTTAGTAGGCACTCAATAAATATTTGTTGAATTAATTAATTAATATATTCAGGAACTGCTTTTTTCGTAATCCTACAGTGAAGATGTTATCCTCTTTTAACACATATCACTTTCCCATTTTAACTTTCAGTTTTTATTAAAGCCCATTGAAAACATAACCCTTAAAATAAAAGTTTCATAAACATAGGAAATTTTAAGGCTTTTCTCTAGCTTAAAGATTTTATCAAAGAACTTTTGCCTATAGTTAAACTTAAGGCTAGCTTAGTTCAAAATCCACATTTCTGTTATCTTCATGGCCGTATTTAAAAACAAAAATTAGAGCAATCCTAAAAGTGAAACATCATCAATTTATGGGAAAATTAATGCTCAGAAGTAGGACTTCTTACTTTTATTTCTCTTGATTATAGGTGAAGTGTTTGACTATTTGGTCGCACATGGAAGAATGAAGGAAAAAGAAGCAAGAGCTAAATTTAGACAGGTATGAGTTAATGCACCTTTATTAATTTAATAAAGTTATTTTGCTTATTAAACCTGAAGCAAACAGCGTTTGCCTCTCTAAATGGTTATAAGGCCCGTTGGAGGGAGCAGGGAGGGGTTAGCCATTCAGTTCAACAAAAATTTATTATCTTTCATGCCTAAGGCACTGTGCAGGAAGCAACCATGGTTCTATTTCTAGCTTTATCAAGATTTTCACCTCATTCTTAACCTTAGTTTTTGACAGTTTAGCCTCAAAAATCTAGTCTTTCAAAACACCTATGATTTCTGTTTTTGGTAAATGGTAAAAACCATTTCCCAGTTTTTAGCAAGAAAAATGTCACAATCTCAGAATTCATTATTAGTTTTGTCTTACATAAGCCAGATGTAGGCTTAAATTTAACTTAAAAACACTTAAATACTAATGGTACTTTGAACTAAAACCTATTAAATGACAAATTTTTAGACTAATCTTTGGCTATTATTTAATTTCTCATATCCTCAACTTTTCTACCTACAAAAATTGGAAGTTATATTTGGTAATTAATTTGGGAGTGCTTTCCAGTTCTGATATTTTATTCTGAGATCTACGGAGGGAAGCTCAAATTTCTCTTTATGACAGAACAAAGTTGGTTTGGCCCCTTTCCATAACTATACTCTTTATTTTTATAAATTGACCACTTAAAAGCCAAGAGGGTTTTTTTTGCCTCACAAACCTTAAATTCCTTCCCACTAAGTTGAATCTGTCTGACTCGCAAACATTTATGTGTATATGGTTTGTTGACTATGAGGAACAGACGAGTGAGTGCCGCCAGCAACAGCAGGTTTGAGCCTGACTCTTTCCAAGGAAGCAACTAGCGCTTAACCCTGTGACTACTCCTCACTTCTTCCGTCTCCACACATCCCCCTGGCAGGGTCTGACTTGTCAGAGGGACTCGGACATTTACTAACCTACATGTTGGGGCCATTGCTCAGGCTTTTATTTTAAATTTCCTGCAGAGGGGCACCTCGGTGGCTCAGTTGGTTAAGCTTTTGACTTCGGCTCAGCTCATGATCCCGGGGTCCTGGGATAGAGCCCCAAGTCAGGCTCCCTCCTCCCCAGGAAGTCTGTTTCTCCTTCTCTGCCTCTCCACCCCACTTGTGCTGGCTCTTTCTCTTTCTCTCTCTCTCTCTCTCAAATAAATAAATAACCTTTAAAAAAAATAGATTTCCTGCAGAAAATCTGAAGTCTTTATCTGAGGAACCCATTAGTTGGTCAAGGAAAAATAATTTATGTGCTTTTATAACTAATGACTTAATTTACACTGCTTACAATTTAATGTAATCCTTTCTTCTTGCCATAGTATTTCCTTAAGATCCCTCCTTTAAACCTGGAAGGATCAGTCAGGATATTGGTGTTTACACTTTGCTCTGTTGCTAATTGCCATGCTTTCCAAAAGTTTATAAGCCGTTCTTACATTGACTAAGTAAGAAGTTTTCTTCTTTGTGGCAAAGAGGAAGGTATGCCATACACAAGGTACACTGCACATGAAAATGTTAACTGTCAGAAACAGGCCCTTCCCTCCACATCCATCGGCAGATGGTGTCTCCTTCCCACCTCCTTGGCCATTCTCACCCTAAGGACGGCTTGTGTGGTTTTAAGCACTTGAATGAGCTCTGTTCTTTTCAAAGAGAGAGAGGAGAGTCCTGGCTCCATCATCTGTCCTCACCTCTTCCCTGGTGGGTTGGTAATGTTGCTGCCTCTGCTCTTTCCTGTCTGACTGGAGGTAAATTAGGTTTGCCTTCATATTTCAATCTGGGAAACATCCAGATTCTTAACTTTTTTAAAGAAATAACTGCTTCTAGCTTAAAGGAATGCAAAAAACCCCAGTGATTTAAAGTTGAATGTTTTCAGGTTATTGTGGCTTTAAAAGGTTAACTGTGAGTTGTTTGGAGGTAAAAGGAGAACTTCTTTGATCTCTTTGAGAAAGGGTAGGAAATTGTCAAATGTTAGAGGCAGAATTTGAAAATAACCTGTAGGAGAAATCTCAGTGTTGGGGGAAGTGGGGTGAAAAGAGGGACAGTTGGATCAGGCAGAAGTAAGGTCAGTGGTACCCACGTCCTAGGCAGTGTACCTGTTTTGGGAAAACAAACTTACTCGCTTTCCCAGCTTTCATGTAGAGTAGCACAGCGTAAATGATCATCCAAGGTAACAGGTGTTCTAAACCATATTTTGGCATTGGAATTTTTATATTTTTTGTTGATTATAAGGATCTGGGGGCACCTGGGTGGCTCAGTCGTTAAGCATCTGCCCTTGGCTCAGGTCATGATGGATCGAGCCCCGCATCGGGCTCCCTGCTCGGTGGGAAGCCTGCTTCTCCCTCTCCCACTCCCCCTGCTTATGTTCCCTCTCGCTGTCTCTCTGTCAAATAAATAAATGAAATCTTAAAAAAAAAAAAGTGGATCTGATCTTGTGAATATTCACTTTATAAAGTATGTAGCTGCTTAGTGAAGCCCTGATTTTGGCATCTCCTTGCTCCTTGTTCTGAACCAAAATGCCGACCGATAAAACAGCTTGGGGTGCCCAAGCTGGCTTAGTCAGTAAAGCGTGCAACTCTTGATTTCAGGGTCGTGAGTTCAAGCCCCACACTGGGCGTGGAGCCTACTTAAAAACAAAAGAAGCATTCTCTTAGTGTTTATGTCCAGTGTAGGTGGGTGTGTGGAGCTTACAGTTAAAAGCTGATGATGATCTGGAGAAACAAGCAGTATTTTTTTTTAAAGATGTTATTTATTTATTTGACAGAGAGAGACAGTGAGAGAGGGAGCACAAGCAGGGGGAGTGGGAGAGGGAGAAGCAGGCTTCCCGCAAAGTAGGAAGCCCGATGCGGAGCTCGATCCCAGGGCCCTAGGACCATGACCCGAGGCGAAGGCAGACGCTTAACCAACTGAGCCACCCAGGCACCCCAACAAGGAGTATTTTCATTAGAACCCCAGTTTTGCATATATGTGGTCATATGTAGTTACACCAGTGTAACACCAACAAAAAGGTTAGAAGCAGATACACTAAAACAACAAGAGATGTTACCAGGCATGTGCTTATATGTACCTTTCTGTATTTCCTAAAATTCCTATAACAGGCATAAAAGGAGGCTTCTGGGGGTGCCTGGGTGGCTCAGTCGGTTAAGCATCTGCGTTCACTTCAGCTCAGGTCATGATCCCAGAGTCCTGGGATCAAGCCCCGTATCGGGCTCCCTGCTCAGTCGGGAGCCTGCTTGTCTCTCTCCCTCTGCTGCTCCCACCCTCCCCCCAACTTGTGTGCTCTTTCATTCTCTCAAATAAATAATACGTAAAATCTTTGAAAACAGAGAGAGAGAAAAAAAGAGGAAAGAAAAGGAGGCTTCTTAAAAAATTAAAAGTAAGGGGCGCCTGGGTGACTTAGTCGGTTAAGCGTCTGCCTTTGGCTCAGGTCAAGATCCTGGGGTCCGGGGAATGAGCCCCGCATCAGGCTCCCTGCTCAGTGGGAGTCTGCTTCGCCCTCTGCCTGTTGCTCTCCCTGCCTGTGTTCTCTCTGTCTCTCTATCAAATAAATAAATTTTTTTAAAAAATCTTTAAAAGGGGTGCCTGGGTGGCTCAGTCATTAAACGTCTGCCTTTGGCTCAGGTCATGATCCCAGGGTCCTGGGCTCGAGCCCCTCATCAGGCTCCCTGCTCTGCGGGAAGCCTGCTTCTCCCTCTCCCACTCCCCCTGCTTGTGTTCCTTCTCTCACTCTGTCTCTGTCAAATAAATAAATAAAATCTTAAAAATAAATAAATACATATCTTTTAAAAAAATTACAAGTGTGAAATTTCAGCAAAATAGTTGTTTAGTTGTTTAATCAACAGTACTAATCACAGGAGTGATCCAAAGTTGACTAAATAAAAGCATACCATTTGCTGAGAGTAGAAGGAGACTCTTATGGATCGAGCACAGAGTAACTTGCCTAGTTCGTAGTTCACATATATTATAACATTTACTCTTCCATTTTAAGGAAGAGGAAACCGATCCTCAGAGAGATGAGTAAGTTTTGCTGTCTTTGAACCCACATCAGCTAAAAGGAAGAGAGTGTTGTAAGGAGCAGTCCTGACTGGGAAGAGAAGTAATTAAAAGAGGAGACCCAACCTGGATGAATTTGTGGCCATGGATAGTCTGTAACTGCCAGTTTAGTTTTGAGTTAATTACATGGAAATTATATGGAAAGCTTGCACCAGAGCCATCCGATCCTGGGTCTGGGGGCAGCTAGGGTCTTCCAGATCCTGGTGATTTGTTGGGCCCTAGCACCATATTTACAGATAACCAGAATGTCAGGGGTAGGCCCAAGAGGAGACTTTCCAGTGAAAACTAGAGAGAGCAGGAAGAACATGCTCACCTATCTCTTCTTGCCCTCACCCCTGAACTTCTCCAAATTGGAAAGTTCAAAGCACAAGAAAATTATTTTTAGAGACCCACACAGACAGTCAGGTGCTCACTGAGTATTTTGCATGTGTGAACATTAATGAGATTTTCCTCTCTCTTTTTTTTTTAAGATTTTATTTATTTATTTGAGAGAGAGAATGAGATAGAGAGAGAGCATGAGAGGGGAGAGGGTCAGAAGGAGAAGCAGACTCCCCACTGAGCAGAGAGCCTGATGCGGGACTCGATCCCGGGACTCCAGGATCCTGACCTGAGCCGAAGGCAGTCGCTTAACCAACTGAGCCACCCAGGCGCCCTGAGATTTTCCTCTTAATGATGATGATTAACCTGTGTCTCTCCTATGCAGATCGTATCTGCAGTCCAGTACTGCCACCAAAAACGGATTGTTCACAGAGACCTCAAGGTGAGTTGCAGGGCCCTTAGTCTGTGAGTGTATGTGCTCAGTTCTACTGGTGGTCACAGATTAGATTGCGTTATTAAATAAGAAAAAGTAAATCCTATAATAATTGATTCTTTTAGTCAGGTTTTGGTATTAATGAAATATGAAGTTTATTAAAAATATCTTACATTTCAGTTAAGGTAGCTCATAGTTGGTCTCTGTAGAAATATTACCACACTACCAAAGAGGTGGGGGCCTCCAAAAAGGTATGCTGTCACCTAGACGATGCCTTCAGTGCCACCTGGCCACCTCTTCTCTGTCTCTGGTCAGCGTGGTGCTGCCCGGAGACCTGCTGCACACTCCTTCGCTTCAGGTCTCACTCTTGGCATAGGATAAGGTTTTCTATTTCCCAGAGAACATAGAAATGCCAGCAGAAACGTCTTCAGTTTCCTAGCAAGCCTGCAAAGTAAGCTGCACCCATGCCCACCCTTCACCTCTCAGAACATTCCTCTTGTTGCAGTCAGTAGGGTGGCTCTGCCCACCCTGCCTCTGGGTTCTGGGCCCTCTCTACCTACTGGCTTCTCACCAGCAGCATTTACAAAAACATGCTGAAGTCTGGACTGTCTTTTACCAAAAAAAACCTCTCCACCCCAAGTCCCCTTCCAGATACACTAGTTTTCTCTCTCTACTTTCACAGCCGTATCTCCCTAATCGTCTAGATTTATTGGTCCTCGCTTCCTCCCCTTCCTCATGTCATTATCATCGATTGCTTGTTCCTCTCCACACCCACCCATGCTGCTTACACATCCACTCTAGTCGCTGCAGTGGCCACCTGTATGCTGATGAGCCCAAATCCATGCCTGTGGCCAGAGCTGACAGATGGGCGCCAGCTAAGCCCTGCTCCTGTCCCTTGGGTTCAGCAGATTCGTAGCCTACGTTCTTCCTTCCTGAACAGGAATGTTCATTTCTCATTCTGATGCCTCATGTCCCTCGGTGCTTCAGTCTCCTTTGTTCTACCATCCACTCAGTCCCCAGGTCCTTTTGCTCCTGTTTCCTAAACCTTTTTTGAGTGTGCTGTTTTCTGTCCCTGGGACCACTGTCCTCATCCAGACTGCCAGCATCTCATACACCGGTTTTTTGTTGGTCTTCTTGCTTCCAATCTTGCCTCTCCCTCCCTTGTCTATTTTACACCCTGCAACCAGAATGGTCTTTTAAAAATACAAATAAGATTGTCGTTTTCTTGCTTGAGTGACTCTTTAACAGCTTCCCATTGCCCTTAGTTGGAAAACTTGAACTTCCTACCAGTCACTCAACTGGCCCTTTGTGATTCGGCCATGGCCACATCCCCTGCACCCCTTTTCCACACACTGTCTTTCAGTTTCTGGAGTGTGAAACATGTTCTCTCTTTCCTTCTGGGTTTTCAGACTGTTTATATTCTGCCTCCCACCTCACACCCACTACTATTACCTAAGCCTCCAGGCAGCGGCTCTGATTTCACCCCCTCTAGGAAGCCTTCCTGCACCTGTCAGTGCCAGGCCCACAGCTCCCCACACATCCTCAATTACAGCACTGAGGTGAGAGTGCAGCTGCTTGGTCTTCTGCCTTTCCCCCTCTAACCTGTGAGCTCCTTGAGGGCCAGACCCTGTCTGTCTTTTTCATCATATGTTCAGACACAAATATAATGCCGGGTGTGTCATTGGCATGTGGTAGATGTTTACTGAAATAAATGAAGATGACTATGATCTCTATCTTGAATGAGGTCCAGGGCTCTCCCCTCCCTGGTCATAGCCACTGCACAGCTCTTCAGCCGTTTTTATAAAACGTGGCTGGCCACTTAAAGCAATTGTTCATTTTTTTAAAAGCCACTTATTAATTGAGAAAGCTATTTAAATAATTTTTTTTTAATTACGGACATTTGTTGTTTAAAATATTGCCAGAGTTAATCTGTACCTTGTATCTGTTATTGGTTGTTAATGTTAAAAAATTAGAAATCTTGGGGCGCCTGGCTGGCTCAGTCATTAGAGCATCTGATTCTTGATCCCAGGAGTTCCTCCTCCACATTGGGTATAGTGATTACTTAAAAATAAAATTAAAATAATAAATATAATAAAATATAAATAATAAACATAATAAAAAAATAGAAATTCTAATTTATATTCTGTTTTTATGTTTTTCCTCTAGAAAGAATGTTTCCTTATTTTTTTGTTAGGTTATATAAACTTTATATCATTACAAAAAGCTTTTATGAAATGCCTAATTCTATCACAGTTCTAATTCTATTTTGGTTAAATTTCACTTTTGTCTTGATGTTTTCCCTCTAGGCCGAAAATCTATTGTTAGATGCTGATATGAACATTAAAATAGCTGACTTTGGTTTTAGCAATGAATTTACTGTTGGCAGTAAACTGGATACGTTTTGTGGCAGTCCTCCATATGCAGCCCCAGAGCTCTTCCAGGGCAAGAAATACGACGGACCGGAAGTGGACGTGTGGAGCCTTGGCGTAATTCTCTACACTCTAGTCAGCGGGTCACTCCCCTTTGATGGACAGAACCTAAAGGTATAAGAACCAGTTGTTACCCACGCTCTTCAGAATGCTAAACATTTTATTAAATGATGAGGGTTAATATTTTAATGATCTGTCAGTATGGTGGGGTCTCAGTGGGTTCTTTTTTAACCTAAAATTAGACTCAACTAGTTTTCTTTCCTCCCTGTCCCCCCAAAGGAACTGAGAGAAAGAGTATTAAGAGGGAAATACAGAATCCCTTTCTACATGTCCACAGACTGTGAAAACCTTCTCAAACGTTTCCTGGTGCTAAATCCAATAAAACGAGGCACTCTAGAGGTAATCGCATAAGTACAAAATAAGTAATGACTTTGGAGAGTCTTTACAGTATTTTTAGAACTTTGGTTGCTTTGTATGACATATTGAATACTGTCCTGGGGGCTTTTTAAGCAGGAATTGAGACATTAAAGACTTTTTTAAAAGTTATCCTTTGAGATAAAATCCTTGAAAATGTTGAAAATAAATTTTTCTAAATATTGTGGTTATCAGCATGTTTTATTTTATGCTGCTAATGAATAGTTCACCTTTCAGCAAATCATGAAGGACAGATGGATCAATGCAGGGCATGAAGAAGATGAACTGAAACCATTTGTTGAACCAGAACTAGACATCTCAGACCAGAAAAGAATAGGTAACTACTCTGTGCCTGTGTCCTTGTGTGTGTGCAAGTAACATATTTCTGTTTTGACTCCTATGGATATGCCTAAAATGGGAATAATAGGAAGTTAAACATAAGTTACACGAGTCAGCTTATCTGTTTTGTCATATTTAGGAACTTACCTGTTGTTTCCTGGAATGGGAACTTAGAAATAAGCGAACCGCCCATTTATGTTAGAAAATCTACGATGTTTTCGGTCAAATAAAGGAAATTATTTTATCCTGTAACACAGTGATTTTGTATCCAGACAAAACATATAAACTATATTATGTCCTTCTTTTAGATATTATGGTGGGAATGGGATATTCACAAGAAGAAATTCAAGAATCTCTTAGTAAAATGAAATACGATGAGATCACAGCTACATATTTGCTATTGGGGAGAAAATCTTCAGAGGTAAGAGTAATCAGAAAGAGCGAATATGACTTTTAGGTAAATGATGAGTTTAGTAAGCTCTTTTCTTAGTTTTTATTTTGTTAATATATATAACATTTGATGTATCATTTTTAAACTTACCTGCAAATGACAGATCTAACTGCTATGACCATTATCAACTACTATTTTAATTTTGAGGTAGTAACCTTAACGGTGGGTATTGTCACAAACTTGAATGTCATAAGTTAACCTACAGTCATTAATAGTTTAGAAATGATGTAAAGTATGAGTGAAGTGAACAGAGAGCATTTTAAATTATATGAAAAAGCCTAGAAAGAAGATCATAAATACCTATCCTTTCATGAGCTTTTTCATCAGTCAGAAAAATATTTTTGCCCAAATTGAAGGTTGTCATTTTTGTACATTGTGAATCTTTGTAAATGAACTGTTTGTGAGAGGTTTGTGTGTTATGAGAAGTTTAGTTTCCTAACATATCATTTGGGTCCGTGTTGTGGTTTGCTCTGTTCTTCTCATTTCCTCTTAGCTGGATGCTAGTGACTCCAGTTCTAGCAGCAATCTTTCACTTGCTAAGGTTAGGCCAAGCAGTGACCTCAACAACAGTACTGGCCAGTCTCCTCACCACAAGGTGCAGAGAAGTGTTTCTTCCAGCCAGAAGCAGAGGCGGTACAGTGACCATGGTAAGTTTGACACCATTGCAGTGTGTTCTCTTGCAGTCTCCCCTAACACAAGAGACCTCTTAACGTTGGGAAGCATCCTTTGGCTTAAAGCCTACTGGGATGGGAAATTGACTTGATTCATTTTCAGGGCATTTCCTTCCTACCAATCCTCCTGATGGCAATCATCTCAAGGCTCTGATCTCTTTGGTACACTCACTCCTCTGGGACTCCTGCTTCAGTCTCTGGTTCTCTGTTCGCTCTCTTCCCCATCTCTGCATCGGATTTACTTTCCTGAGCGTTGTCCAGCACTTTTGCAGTGATGAAAATGTTCTAGGTCTGTGCTGTCCTATAGAGTAGTCACTGGCCACATGTGGCTGTTGAGCACTTGAACTGGGGAAATGGTTTTCAATTTTGATTAAGCTAAATTTATGTAGCTACATGTGGACAGCCATGGAGAATGTCTAGTACCCCAGTTTGCCTCACTTGGTTTAAATTTTTGACTTGGGTCATTCTCAGCCGCACACTCTAGCTGTTGATGTGTCTTAACACCCTCACTCTTAAAATATTCACCATAGATGTGAATCTTTTATGAGCCTTTGGACCCTAAAAGATATGGTTACCAAACTTAACAAATATTCTGCCTTCCAGGCAGCCCCATGTGTGGGGATCCAGAGACTCTAGCACGCGCGTGTGTGCGTGTATGTGTGCGCGAGTGTGCGCACGTGCTTATTTCACCTATAACCTGTGAATGTGCACATGGCATTTGTAAACCTAGTGTTGGTCTGGGTCTCTGTCTCTTTGGTCATGTTCAGGTTAGTTGTTACGGAGGGGTTTTCAGTGCCTCTGGACAACAGGGCATTTAGCAAAATGCCTACAGATTGCTCTAAACCATCCAGTTTAAAGGGAATTATTCCTAAATTCTTGGTTGGGGGGGGAACTGGTTTGTGTTTTGGGTCTTTTGTTTTATTTTGTTTTTTAATTTTCTCTTATTTCTAGTAACTATCTTAATAAGTTAATTCTTCCCTAAGCACATATATTCGATTTGGATTGGTAATGCCTTTTTTCCCCAGCTCAGAAAATTTTAGAGTGGAAAAGAGCTTTAGCCATGGTGTCATACACTCACCTAACCCCCATTTTATCAATAAGGATAAAGGCCAAGAGAGCTCACTAAGTCTCCCGAGGTTACATAGAAGTGGGAACACTTGTGACAGAACCCCCGGACTTCTGGCCCCGGGTCCTGTGGCTCTGTCCACTAACCCACTGACTGATTACCTCATGGAGTAGTCTTTTTATAATAATAATGATCCTTCCTTCTTGGAGCCTCTAATATTAAAAAGTGCATAAAAGGGCGCCTGGGTGGCTCACTTGGTTAAGCGACTGCCTTCGGCTCAGGTCATGATCCTGGAATCCCTGATCGAGTTCCCGCATCGGGCTCCCTGCTCAGTGGGGAGTCTGCTTCTCCCTCTGACCCTCTTCCCTCTCATGCTCTCTATCTCTCATTCTCTCCCTCTCAAATAAATAAATAAAATCTTTAAAAAAAATAAAAAGTGCATAAAAGAGGAGTGCCTGGCTGGCTCAGTCAGTAGAGCATGCAACTCTTAATCTCAGGGTTGTGAATTCAAGCCCCATGTTGGGAGTAGAGCCTACTTAAAAACAAAAAAACAAACAAACAAAAAAACTTCATAAAAGAATATTTCCAGAAATCCATGTATATAGAAAGTCACTGACCCGATTCTATGTTGTTTTTTATTCTTTTATGGAGATGAAGATAGTGGTCAGCAAAGGGAAGATTTTGGTTATACCTCTGGCTGTGTTCTTTTACGTGCTAAACATGGGACAGATTGTACATACAGTGTCTAGTGAAGCACACCCCCTTTATACCAAGTGAGGGCGACAAGCCTGCAGCTAACCCAGCTTTCGGCTTGTCTCTCATCCCTCCCCTTGTTTCCTACTTCTAGATGGCAACAGTTTATATTTGCCTGCTTCTGTAAAATTACAACTTGTTTTTTCTGTGGTTCTTAATTTGGGTCACCTGTGTGAACCCCCTGTATGTGTGTACATATTTTTCTAGGAAGAGTGATCTTCATTAGGTTTTCAAAGCGTTCTTTGGTTAAAAAAAAAAAAAAAAAAGGTAGAGAATTCCTGGTTTATTAATCAATAAATGGTATTGGGGCATATGGTCGTTATCAGAAAAAAATAAATTTGCATCTATTTCTCACATCTTATACAAGGGTAGATTCCATTTAGAATGAAGATGTAAATATAAAAATATGGAAATATTAAAAGAAAACATGAGATAATTTGCTTTTTCTTTATAACTTGGACTAGTGAGGGTCGTTCTGACTGTAACCCCAGTACTAACAGCCATGAAAGAAAAGATGTATTTACCAAGTTTGACTCTGTAAAAATCACATTTCCGTGTGAGACAGTCACACCATAGAACGCTACTTGGCAATAAAAAGGAACAAAGTATTGATGGGTGCAACCGTTTGTATAGATATCAAGGGAACTCTGCTGAGTGGGGAAAAAAATCTCAAAAGGTATCATGAAATTGATTCCGTTCGTGTAACAGTCTCAAAAAGAGAGAATCCAGAGATGGAGACCAGACTAGTGGTTGCCAGTGTTGAGGGAACTAGAGGTTGGGGTGGAGAGAATGGCTGTGCTGGAAAAGGACAGTCCTTGAGATGGAACTGCTCTGGCTTGACTGGTGGCGAGCCTGGGTGGTTACTGTGCGCAGAGCTCACTGTGGCCTGGACACCAGTGGCACTGGTGACACAATGCAGTCAGGTTTCATAGCAGATCAGCAGTAACCCTAAAAATGCAGGATGTCCTTAGCTGTCTTATGCTGTTGAGAAGAAAGATAAGTGTTAAGGGTAATATCACCCATGCTTGGTTAATTCTTTGTTTTTTATGTTAAAATTCCCAAACTTAGAGCTTAATTGTTTCCCTCCCACAAATAAAAGCAAACCTTTGTATACTTCTAATTCAGTTCCAAATAAATTTACCATTTAGATTTTTCTCCAAGAAGTAGCTTTTTTGTACCCCACCCCAAGCCGTGTTTAATAGATCTAAAATATAAAGTCTCTTCTATAGAATAAATGATGAGCATATGATGCCATTCCTGAAGATCACCACTGGATGACATACATAACGAATATACTAGTTATCTTGTTCATTTCCAAAATTCTTTGAACTCCAAATCTCCTGTGCTACCATCAGAGTCTCCCAATGCTTTTTTGTAGGACATAAGTTAATTGTCCATCCAGGATGTTCCCAGGTGTACTCCTCCTGGGGTGGGAGTGTGGCTGGGAACATGGCATTCCTCTGCTTGTGTCCCCTTTCCCTGTCTACTCAAATTCCTGTTTATCTAGAAGATTATGAGTGCTTTAAAAAAGATCCAGGATTGGGCGCCTGGGTGGCTCAGTTGGTTAAGCGACTGCCTTCGGCTCAGGTCATGATCCTGGAGTCCGGGATCGAGTCCCGCATCGGGCTCCCTGCTCAGCGGGGAGTCTGCTTCTCCCTCTGACCCTCTTCCCTCTCGTGCTCTCATCTCTCATTCTCTCTCAAATAAATAAATAAAATCTTTAAAAAATAAATAAATAAATAAATAAATAAAATAAAATAAAAAAGATCCAGGATAAAACTTCAAAAGTAATGACCCATAAATCTGTTCTGTTCCGAAAGGTGAAGGCCTCTCTTGTACAAAAAAGGATAAGGTTCACTCAGATGTACCAGGCGAAGCAGTTCATTCTGCATGATGTATGTGCATCAAGTTAGTTTGATTATATATCTGTACAGTAGCACTCTCTGAAGATGTTTTCAGTGGACAGCTATCCCTGAAGATGTCTCTGAAGCACAACTATACAAGCTTATGAATTAAAAAAAAAAGAACAAACAAAACCAAAACTTTAAGAAAAGTAGAAAGGGACAAGTAAGTGAAATTTCAAAATTGAACTCATTGCATAGGGAAGACATTATACGTGAATGGGAAATACCCTACAGGATTTTACTATCTTGTATTTTCTTAGATGATAGCAGTGTTAGGTCGACCATCTTATAAAATATGTTTATTTTCACAGAATAAAACATAAAACTATATTCTGGCTTTTAAAAAGTAACTCTTATTTTAGCTGGACCAGCTATTCCTTCAGTTGTGGCATATCCGAAAAGGAGTCAGACCAGCACTGCAGATAGTGACCTCAAAGAAGATGGAATTCCTTCCCGGAAATCAGGCGGAAGTGCTGTTGGAGGAAAGGGAATTGCTCCAGCCAGTCCCATGCTTGGGAATGCAAGTAATCCCAATAAGGCCGATATTCCTGAACGCAAGAAGAGCTCTACTGTCCCTAGTGTAAGTATTGTTAAGCTAGAGGGCATTGCTAGGATTGTAGGGTTATGGCGGTCTGGGCATTTTGTTCCTCTGTTCTCATCCACCTGCAGTACTGTCCCCACAAGGCCACCATGCCCAATCTCAGCCTCTAGAGATCACCTTCAATACCTGTGTTGAAGGTGTTTCTTGCTGAGCCCCATCCCACTAGATGAGTGTTCAGATCTTTCTTGTCAAGGGCTGTTTCTGGTTATTCCACAAGCATCTGCTGAGCTTTAGGTCATATCAGGTGCTAAGAAATAGAAATACCTCATAGCCTAAGAGGGAATAAATAAAACCAAATGATGACAGTGCAGACAGGCGACTGCAGACAGAAGCCTAACAGAGTCTCTGCAGGACACTGGGAGGTCTGATTGCCTGAGGGCCTAGGATATGGTGTGCATCTTCATAGGGCTCTCACGATAAAAGAACATTTGAATGAGTCCTTACTGTGTGCCAGGGACTCTGCCAAGTGCTTTTCCATGTATTAGCTAAATTTTAGGTGAGAAAATGAAGAAAAGTTAGGTAATTTCCTAAAATTATACTGCTGATCTGTATCCATCTCTTAATCCCTATCCTTAACATATCTCCTCCTTAAATAGGTAGTATTTATTAAATTAAATTCAGTCTATTCAGTTTCAGGAACTTTTCTGTGAATCGAAACATGTTCTATCTGACTAATACAGTAATTATTATTCTTAGCACTCTTGAAGTAATTTTAGAAAGAATTTGCAGAGAATGTACAGTCTTAGGAATATTCTGTAACCACATTTTTTTCCTACAAAGTTAACAGTGACATAGCCCTCCCTCTACCTCAAAAAACCCAAAGTGAGAGGACCCATGGAGAAGCTGGGCTGCTCCTTTCGGGAGGCTTTTATTTGTGCTGTTCTGGGCATAGGCGCTCATAGAGAAGCCCAAGGGGGTTTGTCTGCTCCATTCTCTGACCTTGTGTTTTATCAGAGTAAACCCTGTGTGAAAGATTTTTTATTTTGCCTTCCTAATGACCTAAAGTTGGGTTGTCACATCACAGCCCTACAATTTAATTTCAGCCTCCAGCTTTTGTTGACATTTGTGAGAGGAAGGTAAGACATGTCCTCTGCCTTCATGACTTTCTGTCCCTGTTGCTCTACTCAACTGCACACCTCCCTTTTGATGATGTACCCCAAGCATCGTCAGTCATCCATATCTGATTATTTATAAAAGAGAAAAGTAACGTTATTAAAATTTTCTCCCATTTAGACTGGAATTTCCCTGTACATGGTCTACTTGTGCTATATTAAAGGTGGCTGCTTTTCTTTGTCTAAAAAATTGTTCATATCTGATGAAATTCCTTAGTAGTTAATTCCTTGCTTGTTAATTTTGAAAGCATTCCTTTCCTTGCTTAATTTTGAAAGCATTAGCTTTTTAAAAAATTGGTGTGAAATTCATGTGACATAAATAACCGTTTTGAAGCAGACTATTTGGTGGCATTTGGTATATTCACGGTGTTGTGCAACCACCACCTCTCTCAAGTTCTGAAACTTGATTTTATTACCCCAGAAAAACATCCTATACCCTTTAAATAATCACCTCCTCTCCCCCATATCCTGGCAACTGCTCATCTGCTTTCTCTCCTAATGGATTTGCCTACTGTGGGTACTGCATATAAATGGCCTCATCCCATACACAACCTTTTGTGACTGACTAATTTCCCTCAGCGTAATAATATTCTCAAGGTTCATCCAAGTTGTAGCATGTATCAGCACTTCCTGCCTTTTTAAGTGTCAGTTTGTTGCTCTGTTCATCCCTTGATGGACATTTAGATTGTTTCTACCTTTTGGTTATTATTAATAACATTGCTATAAACATTTGTGTGTAAGTTTCTATTTAGACTTGTGTTTTCATTTCTGTTGGATTCATACCTAGGAATGAAATTGCTGTCTCCTGTGGTAATTCAATAATTAACTTTTTTTGAGGCACTGCCAAACTCCAAACTTCCCCACACTGCACCATTTCCCATTCCTTCCATATATGAGAGTCCCTATTTCTCCACATCCTTGCCAGCACTTTTTATTTTCTGTTTTTTATTATAGCTGTTCTAGGGGCGCCTGGGTGGCTCAGTCGTTAAGCATCTGCCTTTGGCTCAGGTCATGATCCCGGGGTCCTGGGATCGAGCCCCGCATCGGGCTCCCTGCTCAGCGGGAAGCCTGCTTCTCCCTCTCCCACTTCCCCTGCTTGTGTTCCCTCTCTCACTGTGTCTCTCTCTGTCAAATAAATAAAATCTTTAAAAAATAAATAAATAAAATCTTTAAAAAAAAATCTATTATTATAGCTGTTCTAATGGGCAAAAAGTGGTACCTTGTTGTGCCTTTGATTTGCATTTCTTTAATGACCAGTGGTGTTGAGCATCTTTTCATGTGCTCATTGGCCTTCTTTGGAAATATACCTGTTCAAGTCTTTTGCCCATTTTAAACCAGACTGTTTGTCATTTTGTAGTTGAGTTGTAAAAGTTTTTTATGTATGTTGAAACTTTACCAAATATATGATGTGAAAATATTTTCTCCTATTCTCTAGGTTCTCTTTTTACATTCTTGGTAATATCCTTTGATACACAAAAGTTTCTAATTTTAATAAAGTCCAGTTTATCAGTTTTTTTCCTTTTGTTATTCGTGCTTTAGTGTCATATCTCTGAATCTGTATAATGCAAGGTTGTGGGCTGATAAAAACTAATTAAAAGTAAGTTTTAATACTTACATTTAGATCTTTATTTTTCATTTTTATTATTTTCATGTTTATATTACTTAATTTGTATATTTACCTTATATTTCTAATCCTTTTTGATTTTTGTTTTAAAAGCATTAGCTTTTAAAAACAGTGGCTATCTTCCTACTCTGTTTTAAGTGTGAGTTATTAATTTATGGATTATTATTGCCAACTTTTTAGAGTCACGCTACCATAGCCAGCTTTCATTCTTTCTGCCAGGAGACAGGACAGAGACTGTTGCCTCCACTCCCTTTTGTGATCTTTTAGCCAGTACTACTGATAGCTTACTGTCGGTTTATTCAAAGACTAAATTATTCATGTGTATTTAGATGAGCTTTTTTTCCTCTTTGTACTCTCCTTATTACTAAATGGTAAAAAGACAAAAAATGCCTCCTTTGTTTTTAATAGAGTAATGCAGCATCTGGTGGAATGACACGGCGAAATACATACGTTTGCAGTGAAAGAACTACAGCTGATAGACATTCAGTAATTCAGAATGGGAAAGAAAACAGGTATGAAATTTTACCTGTTTGCAAGAAAATTTGTTTTTCCCAAAAGAAATGGAAGCATGTTGTTTACTTCTCAGTTTTTATAATCAGAATTCATATAATAATGGTAAGTATTCTTTCACGGTAAGTTAAACACAATGCAAATTTTTAGCAAGATACTAGAATTCCAAATTCCTCTCATTATCCAGAGCTTATCAGGTTGTGTGTGTCATGGTTGAAAGGGTTGAGTTAAATCAGGGAGCTTTCCCACAGGAGACACATCTTAAGCTGTGTTGTAATTGTAGAATAGCAAATAGGGGAGTGGACATTATTTTGTGTACATTAACAAGTTGAACAAAGGGTAAAGTGGGGAGGGATAAGGACCCGGGGCACAGGGAGCCAGGCTTCTGGAGGACAGTGTGAGGCAGGGTGAGTGAGCCTTCAGTAACAGGCAGGCAGTTTACCAAAGGGGCCAGGTGGATAAGTTGAATGGGAAAAGTGGGATAAAGTAGGGCCAAAACCAACGTTTAGGAGGAGAGAAAAAAGAGAAGAAAGAGGTTGAGATTGGTAGAGTAGTTAAATATATTCTGTATGGAACAAATTTCTCAGGCAAGCATGGATTTTTCTTCGTTCTTTTGGTAAGAGTAGCATATAAATTAAATTCAGAGGGGTGAGGTAAAGCCACAATGAGCAAATAAAGTTCTGGAGTAGAAATCCATTAAGTAAATTCCCACCATCTTTCATTGTCCCCTGGCTGCCTAACTTGAACATTGTCTGGTCTCGTCACAGTCCCATGTCTGGCATCAAAACAGTTTCTTTCTTTTTTGCTGACATTTACTTTCTGAAGATGCATTATATGGTTTCTGTTCCCTTTAGATCTCATTAGTCAAATGTTTGATCACTAACTCCTATGACAGCCTAAGCAAAGATTCTTCTTTCCTCTTTCATCCTCAAAACCAGACTGTCATTTCCCTCTTCCATAGACTACTTAACTTTGAATTGACATGAAGCTAAAAGCTTGTTGTGTGAGATTATGTTGGTTATTCAGTGCGTTTTTAAAAATATTTACATTCTAGTATTCTCTTTTCTGATTCCTATGTACTTGTTTTAACATTGTCTTTTTCCTTGTGATTAAAAACTATCAGTAGCTTGAATATGATACAGCAGCTGTGCTAGACAGCTTACAAATAATGATTGATTTTTTAATAGTCTGTTCTCTGGTAAAGTTTCTTACATTACATTCTCAAATCTATCATTTCTTCTAGTTCAAAGTTATTTTTTTTTTTTAGTTCAAAGTTATTTAATAGAGTATATCAATAGAAGACAATTAGAAGTTTCTAATGTAAATGTTGTTTCATGACTCTTCTTCCTTTTGGAAATTCTTAGTTGCTGAACTATTTTACCAGATTCTTTTTGACCTTTAGGAAATACAGTTCTCTGAGGTAAAAGGCTGTTAAGACCAGGATCTCCTCTCTGCCCCCCCCCCCCCCCCTTGTTTTTTTGTGGTGCACATGCTCTTCTGACTCTCCCTTCCTGCAGTATTCGATTCACTCTTTGGAAATAGTTTGAAGAATTCTCTAATTTCTTTGGAGTCGTTACCTGTCTGTGTCTTCCCTCTCAGGGCTGACCCCTCCTTATCTCAGCTTAGGCCTCATTGCTACAGTAGCTTCAATCATTTAAATGCTTTGCTTTTGAAAGTATTGTTTTTATCTTTAGCCAAATAGAGCCTCAGTGTCAAACCACTCAAGACATGGCCCAAAATTTGTATAATATCTGGATTTTCTTTTTCTATCATACAAATTCATTGAAAAACTGGAAAATTATTGGAGGCTTGAATGGCAAACTAGTCATATTTTTTACTTTCAGTTAGGGCAGTAAATGTGACAACTTTCTCACCCTTAAAGTCGATGCTGAGTTGTAAATTGGATGCACTGCACCATCTCTGTGCACAGATGACTTCTTAGGCAGATGGTTACTCTCTCCCCTCCCCATGTAGATCTCTGACTCCTTGACTAAAATACTGGTGAGCTACAGGATGCCTGGATCCCTGTTAACTTCTGGAGGATGTTCATTTTCTTTTTCCTTTTTTTTTAAGATTTTATTTATTTATTTGACAGAGAGACAGCGAGAGAGAGAACACAGGCAGGGGAAGGGGGAGAGGGAGAAGCAGGCTTCCCGCTGAGCAGGGAGCCCAATGTGGGGCTCGGTCCCAAGACCCCGGGATCATGACCTGAGCTGAAGGCAGATGCTTAACAACTGAGCTACCCAGGCGCCCCAGACGTTCATTTTCATTTTTAACCATGAATATATGGGACTTTTTTCTTATATGCACATATGTTTATACAAAATTCCAACATGAGCATGATCATGGCTAGTAAAGGCTGTGCGAGTTTGAACCAAAGGCGGTACATGTCCTAAACAAGCTCTTCAACTGTCTTCCAAATCCTGCCATGAGCATGGGGTGATGTTTTAAATTCGCCCCACTGGCGATGCCGTTTCATTTTAAAATTAATTTTATGGATTAATTCTTACCAGTGCAGTCTTTTTTGTTTTATTGGCCTTACTGTTTGAAAATAAAGAAATCGTTGTTTAAAGGACAGAAGTTAACAGGATTTGGCAAACTCTTGCTTTGGCTTGAGCACATGTGAACTGTTTTCTAAGTCAGACCATTGTTTTGACATCGGGCATGCCGAAATCCATCTTACTTTTGCTACATCTCCGGATGTAATTATTCTACCTTCTTCCGATGGCGGACTCTCACTGTGGCCCATTTCCAAAAATGACGAATAGTCAGTATAAACTAGGCATGAGAAAGTGTAACCACATCTTCAGTTGCATGATTCTGTCACAGTTGTGTAGGTTCTTACAATGAGTCTTAAACCACTTAGCACAGAGGCTGACACATAGTGCTCAACACATACTAGCTTATGAAAGTATCGATGGTAAACCATTCAGATGGGAATGTCAAGAATTTTCTTAGTTTACACTCATTTCTCAACTTAATTATTTGGTAACCTACACACATAACGTGGACTCTGTGTCCTGCTCTTTCATATGCTTTTAGATACCTATAGGAGACTGTTGGAAAATGTATTCAGTTGAGGGCCCCCAAAGATGTAGTGTGATATGGTTATAATAAAGCACAATGGAATCTTTTCAAAGAAGTTTTAGGTATTTGATATTCTAGGTAAGATTTTAAAATTGTGGGGCGCCTGGGTGACTTAGTCGTTAAGTGTCTGCCTTCAGTTCAGGTCATGATCCCAGGGTCCTAGGATCAAGCCCCACATCAGATTCCTTGCTCAGCAGGAGGCCTGCTTCTCCCTCTCCCACTCCTCCTGCTTGTGTTCCCTCTTCCGCTGTCTCTCTCTGTCAAATAAATAAAATCTTAAAAAAAAAAAAAAGATTTTAAAGTTGTAAAGTGTTTCTTTTATTTTATCCATTTGTCCTACAACACGGCACAGGGATTGAGCAGAGAAAGTTGACACATGTATCTTTTAGGTTAAATTTTTAATTCTGCCTTTGCCCTATCACTGAGTACGGTTTGAATCAGCAACCAGAACATTCCATATCAGAATGTTCTGATACGGCATAAATGTCATTTCAAACAAATTCAAAATACCTATCCTTTATTAACTGTAAGTAGATTAGAGTTTCCAAAAATGATAATCAGACATAAATGCAAAGCAATTCAATTAACAGGAACCTCGAACAACTTGAATTGTAAGAAAAGTTACTATTTCTGTAGGTTAAGGTTTGAAAATGGTTTTCCCTTGGACCCAGAAATACTAAAAATGTAACGCAGCTACTGTTTTGCTGATGTAGATGATTATGGGCTAATCTATTAAATATAACCACCATTTTTAGCACTTTTCTGGTGGTAAAATTTTGTCCAGTTTTCACAGCAACCAACTTGATGAACTTTTAGAATAGTGTGTCAAAAAATTTTAAAAATTTACAATGAAAATATCAATTTACACTTCCTTTTTTGGAAAGGTTTATAACTTTAAGGAGGGTCACTTTTTTGCTGCAACGTGTCTGTCCAGTCTTGCCATGCTTATGTGCCTTGTCGCTCTTGCCTACACGGCCCAGCCATTGAGCAGTATGCCTTGGGGAGGGAGGTGGGGGGAATAGATTGGCATCTTCTTGCTCTGTATGCTGACTAAAAGCCCTTTGCTTCTTCAGGGTCTTTGGGATCATTCATATTCTCCAGAGAAGAAGCCAGACAACCCCTGTCTTCCTTTATTCCCCTGCTTCTAATGCACCCATTGATCCTAGCTCCTAATTTGAGCAAGAGAATGTCAGCAACTAGGCAGAAGCATCAAGTGGGTTGACCCTTGACCTGTCCTAAACAGATAATAGAGCACAAAAGACAGTCGTTATTTATCTATAACTATATATACACACACACACACACACACACACACACACACACACACACAAATCTGTCTGTTTGTATGAGAAACAAGCAAGCCTTTCTCAGTTGAATCTGTTTCTGTTTCTCCCCCTCCCACCTCCGCTTCTCACTACTACACTTGACTAGTCTTTAAAAAGAGTTGAATCAGTTAGGACTATGTGTTACAGGTGACAAGGAACCCAGTCCAAACAAACTTAAATTAAAAAGGGCATCTTTGGGGCGCCTGAGTGGCTCAGTCAGTTGAACGCCAGTTGACTCTTGATTTTGGATCAGGTTGTGATCTCAGGGTTGTGAGATTAAGCCCCCCATCAGGCTCTGCGCTCAGTGGGGAGTCTGCTTGGGATTCTCTCTCTCCTTCTCCCTCTGCACCCCCCCCCCCGCAGCTCATGCGCTTGCGTGCTGTCTCTCAGATAAGTAAATCTTTTTTTAAAAAGTGTATCTTTGAGTTCCTATAACCAAAAAAGTGCAGGGAAAATCAGGGTCTATCTCCTAATTTCGCTTCCTCTGTAGTCGTTCCCTAGTTGGGCTCAGCAGCATTAGACTTGGCATCTTCCCACACTCAGCTTCTCAGACAGAAGCCCTGGGGCTGTCTCTGGGTCCATGCTGGTGTGGTTCTAGCCATGTGCCCATCTTGTCACTGGCCGGAGTGGCTGGGAAAGTCTGGGGTGGAGTCAGTGACATCCAGAGCCTAGGAACTTGTTTCCCTCATAACAGAACTCAAGTGTCATTGCCCCAGGTAAAAGAGTGGGTGCCGAGTCGCAAAAACACAAAACTGAATCTATTTTTATCTTCATAAGGCATTTGTTTCCAGTTCTTCTGTGACTACATTAGAGCCATTCTCCCAAGTCAGAGGACAAAATTCTCAAAACAAAAATGCAGGGACAAATAGATCTTGAGCAATTTATTACAGACACATCTGCCCCACCCCACCAATCAAGACTGTCAGAGCTCCGGTGACTCATTTCATTAACTTACCTTTTCAGTTAGGAGAGCATTTATTGGGTGCCATGCTTTAGGACACTCAAGCAGGGAAGGGTCACTGTGATACAGTATGGTGTGTAGTAGCAGGTGAACGTAGTACAAAAGGGGATGATAAGCTGCTGATGGGAAAGGACATCAGGGAAAACTTCATGAAGAGGGTGACCTCTGGGTTAAATTTTGATGAAAATAGAAGATACCTTCTCTCCAGGCACAGAGCATAGTTCCTGTGAAAGTTATTTGACCTGATGTATGACCAAGGTTTTGCACATCATAGAAGCTCCCAAAAGTCAAGTTCCAAAAGGTAACAGTAGAAGGTAGAACCTGGAGATGCAGCCAGGCCTGGGCTGTGGGTGCCGGAGGGAAGGACTGGGATGCCAGGGCGAGGGATCTGAACTCAGTCCTGAAGACACAGTGTACCTTTGAGAGGTTATAAGCAGATGAGTGACCAGTGAAGGCCAGGAGGCCAGTGAACACAGGTGCTAAGGTATAGGCCAGTGTGGGAGAGAGGGAAGACCCTCTGTGGGGAGACCCTGGGGTAGAGGTGGGGAGGGTGTGCAGACTGGCGTGCATGATCACAGTTGTGAATCCCTGGCTCGCCTCAAAGGAGAGAAACTGCCTCTTTGGAACTCTGAGGGCAGGGTAACTGAGCTGGAATCAAGGAACAGCGTGGCCGTGATGAGGCTCCTGTCACTCTCTCTGCCAGGTGCAGCTGCAGGCGTCCAGCCACGTCTGTCGCTCTTTTTCTTTGTCTATGAGCAGTTAAATTACTCTTAGTAGTTTTCCTGCCTTGAAAAAAGGGGTTCTGTTGACCCCTTAGGAATTTTGACTTGTTTATAAAGAAGTGAATGTCCTTTGCATAGGAAGATTCTCATCTATCTTTAAACAGCATAGGACACTTGGATAAAATAGCACCTAGTTACTATACCTGTCGTTTTACTAGTCCATTTAAAATATGTCTGTGTGCTTGGGGAACAGGTCGAAAGCACGGTGTGCTCATGTTGTAGATTCACTCGACCACTTCAATTTGAACGGAGACATCTCTTTCGGGAAAGGCTTTATTTTGTACACAGCTTAGAAGACATTGCCCCCTCACATAAATATTCAAACAAGTAAGATGTCATTTTTCTTCTTTAAAGCTAATAAATCTTTTACTGTTTGGAAAAAAAATAGCTACAGGTTAGTAACTGCTGCAGAATCCCTAAAAGAAGGTTAAGAGATTTTTGTTCTAAGGCAAAAATGAGATGGTTTGGGGAGGAAGGTGTGTGCTTTAAATAGCAGGTCGCTCTTTTTGTCACTGCGCCATCATATTGTTGTTTCTGCCTCTGCCTGAACCCAAACCCCCTCCCAGCCTGACAGAACTGTTCGCTTATGCAGCTAGCCCTGCCTCAGTTTGTGCCACATCTTCCACCTGTCGGCTGAGACATCAGAAGTCGATGTCCATGTCAGCCTCTGGGCACCCCACGATGATGGTACCTCCAGTAGACAGTGAAGGAGATAACAGCAAGGCTGTGTAAGACAACTGCACATTCCTCGTGAGACTCTTGTGTGCCCGCCGCTGCTCCATGCTGTGCTGTGGATTTTATAGTCCACGGGTCGTTACTCTTGTGCACAAAATACCCTTCCTGTGTGTGGTTTTAGTTCAGCGCATCCTGTGTCATGGTGTCCTTGGTCGTCTGTGTGTCTTCATGCTTTTGCGCACTCCAAAGGGTGTAAGAAGTACCCTTCCTCTCCATGGTGCTCTTAGCATGTGGAATCTGAAAGCAAAATGTGCCTTTTGTGTTTGTGTGCTTCTAAAACTTTTTAGTTGCCTATTCTTCAGTTTCACCCGCATAGCCCATATTTCTTTTATATTGCCAAGGTTCTCTGCATGTAAGCAACTTTGAGAAGGAAGCAAAGGGAAAAAGCTTGAGTTAGCCATTCCTTTGTCCCAGAATTTCCCTGCATTAATCTTGTCCTTGAAAATATGTATATGTCCTATTCCCTTAAACTCCATGAGGCTGTGTTTCATTATATACTGTTTATTTGATACCCTCCTATTTAGCTTGCCTTTTGGTCCTGTGCCCTATAAAATACCCCCTTGGGTCTAGAGATTTATTATAACTGATTTTCTCTACTGTATATAAGAGGTACATTGAGATTGTAGATTTTTGTGTGGCATGTTTGCCACAAAGCTGGGCTTTTGTGAACAAAGATGCGAGGCTGTTCTGTTCTGCTCTTCTAGCACTATTCCCGATCCAAGGACTCCAGTTGCGTCAACGCACAGTGTCAGCAGTGCAGCCACCCCAGACCGACTCCGCTTCCCACGGGGCACAGCCAGTCGCAGCACTTTCCACGGCCAGCCCCGAGAACGGCGGACCGCCACATATAACGGCCCGCCCGCCTCACCCAGCCTGTCCCACGAAGCCACACCGTTGTCACAGACTCGAAGCCGAGGCTCCACTAATCTTTTTAGTAAATTAACTTCAAAACTCACAAGGAGGTAAGTGTTGGGTGGTGCCTTTTGTTTGGAGCAAATACAAGAGCAAAAAGAGAAAAATCTCTGTTTTGTGAAGCAACTGCCCAGATACTTTTCACTTTGTCTTTAACTCTTTTTTTTTTTTTGTGGTGAGAGAGATCACAAGCAACAGGGAAGAATAGAGGGAGAAGTAGACTCCCCACTGAGCAGGGAGCCTGATGCGGAACTCGATCCCAGAACCCTGGGATCATGACCTGAACTGAAGGCAGACGCCCAGCTAACTGAGCCACCCAGGCGCCCTTCGCTTTGTCTTTAGCTCGTGTTTTTCTGGTTTATATATAGAACTTTATATTTTAAAACCTTTTAGAATAGGAATTACAGAGTTCAGAATCTTCACAGCACCAAAAATCCTCTAGCACTTGGGAGGCTGTTGTTTTCTTTAATTGCTGTTCCTTTTGATCACACTTCTGTCCACGTGGCATGTTTACTGCACTTTAGCAAAACCCCACCTCCAGTGTAGGCTGACACTCCAGAAGCAGTCCCCATAGAAGACAGCGTGTGATGTGACCAACCCTGGACACGGAGGAGAGAGACATTTCTTCTCTCATCTCCTGTCATTGTCATTGAAGACCATTAAGTTGGGTCTAAATCTTAAAACTGTTCTCTCTTTTGGTCTCAATAAGTTATAGTAAGAACAAGGTGACTTGCTCAAACTGTGTAGTTTGGCATATAAAAGTCCTGATTTCTTTCAGCAAGAAGCTTGTATCTGGTTATGGTATAAAATCCTTTTTCCCTTGAGGTACTTTGAACTTTGTTTCCGTAACCTAATCTGGAGGCTGCAAAGGCTTAGAATCTTTGATTGCTGTAAGAGGAAGAAGAAAAAGTGCCCCTATGCACCATAAGCACACAGGCAGAGTCACCATTATCTAGGATCACACTCAGGAGACCTGAGCACCCCTGTACTCTCAGAACTCCCAGAAGAGTTTCTTCTTGAAGAAATTGAGCCTCACGGGGTGCCTGGGTGGCTCAGTCGATTAAGTGTCTGCCTTCGGCTCAGGTCATGACCCCAAGGTCCTGGGATCGAGCCTCGCATTGGGCTCCCTGCTCAGCAGGGAGTCTGCTCCCCCCCTTCTTGTGCCCCTCCCCCAGCTTGTGCTCTCTCTCTCTCTCTCTCTCCCACTCTCTCTCAAATAAATAAGTAAAATATTTAATACAAATAAATAAATAAATTGAGCCTCACTGTGGATTAGTATGTCCAGGGCATCCTGCAGCTTTGCGTGTTGCAGGCACTCTTGTTCGTCATCTGTATTTTACTCAGAACAGCAGAGTCTGAAATGGCTGGCACCCCCCCCCCCTTTGTTTCTCCATACTCCCTGTGGCTCACTAGCTGGCTGCTGTTTCCTGCTATCTTTGGTATTTAACCTGTAAGCCAGATACTACTTTTCAGTCTCCTTAATTCCTCCAATAATGTTATGTTCTTTTAGATGAATCACTTGAATTTAGCCAAGTCACATTCAACTGTCTTTCTCCAGGTAATCTGCTTGTTGTCAGGACACTAACTACCAGTTAGGGAGGACTTCTGCTATCCGTTATTAACAGGACATCAGAGGGGGGCCAGAAGTTACAGTCTAGCCTTTTACGCCACCCCTTTGCTGAAACCACCTGTTCTAAACTGGGCAGAAGAGTAGAATGGTCTAAAGGACTTTGCCAGGTTTGGGGCACCCACTAGGGACCAGTAAGAGAAGCAGGGAGCTTAATCCAAGAAGAGTCTGGTGACCCCCAGAATAATTCCTTCCTTCCTTTCAGGGTCATCCTATGGCCTGTCCCAGGCCTCCCTGCCCCCTGGTTCCTTCCTTATGGACTAAACTGAAGTAGAATCTGCCTCTGAAACTCAGGTGGTAGGGGACAGAGCCAGGTATGATCCAGCAGGCTGTTAGCTCCCTGGCCTAGCTTAATACTGACTGGTGTTAAGCCCAGGGAGAGCCCTGAGCACAGCGGGGATGCACACCAGTCAGGTCTTTCTGAGCTCTAGTTGCAGGACAGGCAGCTGTTTGTCTTTATACTTTGGTCTATAATGGGCTCTTTAAATAAAACCTTACATATCAGGAATATCCTTGAATTTATTTGTTGCCTTTGTGCTCTTTTTCTGGTCATCTTAATGCTATTATTGTTAACAGATAACATCACCTACCATTTATTGATTGCTTACCATGTGCTAAGATGAATAGATGTCTATAGATTTATAGAGATATATTTGTTTTACGTTTATAAAGATGCACATGTGTACACACATTCTCACACATTCATTTAATCTCCACAGTCTGCCTGTGTAGTAGGTATTATCCCAATGTTGCAGGACAACTTGGGAGATGAGGTTTAGAGAGTTTCAGGCACATGTTCAAGATTCTACAGCCAGAAGTTTCTGAGCCAGGTCTGGGCCTCAGAGGCCCTGAGGCCGCTTCATGTGCTGCCCTACAGGGCTATCAGGGACAGTGCGCGTCCTTGTCCCTCATTTTCTAATGTAGTTTATTTCATGTCTTTGAATTAAAATTGGAGACTGAGTTTTCTTGGTTTAATTTTTAAAAAAATCTTGGGAGGGGCGCCTGGGTGGCTCAGTTGGTTAAGCGACTGCCTTCGGCTCAGGTCATGATCCCGGAGTCCCGGGATCGAGTCCCACATGGGGCTCCCTGCTCGGCGGGGAGTCTGCTTCTCCCTCTGACCCTCTTCCCTCTCATGCTCTCTGTCTCTCATTCTCTCTCTCAAATAAATAAATAAAATCTTAAAAAAAAATAAAAATAAAAATAAAAATAAAAAAATAAAAAAATCTTGGGGTTCAATTTATTTTACATTTCCAGGCAATTTCCTCTCCTAAAGATTTGCAGAAATGTAGTCTTCTCTTTGCTGAAGTTTGCAAACTGAGGTCTGTAGCTTCCCCTGGTTGCTACACTTTAGAAGTCCACTGATATAACTAAGTGTTAGATTAGCATAGGCTGCTTATCCCGCCCTAACAATAATTGTGTGGATCAGAGCCCTGGTACCTGAAAGAGGCTCAGGTGTTCTTATGTAAGTGCTGCATCGGAGGCCTGCACTCTGCTCTTGGCCCTGACTCTGCCCTGGATACGTGTGGCTTCAGAGAGCGGTGTGCTCTGAGGCTGTCTGTAGTCAGAAGGAGGCCTGCGTAGGGTGCTCAGAGTTGCTCATACCCTGTAGATACAACGTATATGCCACTGTGTGCCTCAGATTGGTACACGGAGCCCCGGGCGCAGCCTCAGTCCTGCCGCTGCTCCTCTCTATACCTCAGGGATTTGTGGCAGGAAAAGTGAAGAAAAGCAGTCCTATGGTACTTGACCAATAACCCTGACTTTTCTCAGGCAGAAAATTTGAAATGAAAATACATTTTAAAGATCTTTTAATCAGTTTTCAACTAAAATAATCTTTTGCATAATCCTGCCTTATGTTTACGTAGTGCTTAATTATTTACAAAATATCGTTACGTGCATGATCTTGTCTACTGCGTGTAACCCTGCTGTGTACCACTTCTGATCTGATTATGAAGTGGTTGGCTGTTATCCACAGTAGTTAGATATTTATTAATTGCTTGTATCTGAAGCAATGCCAAATTATCCATGTTAGAAGAACAAGTCCAAGGCATTCATTACTTCTTTCACTCAGACTGAATTCTGTGTTCAGTTACAGAACTGGGAAGTTTCAGAAATAGTTTGGCAAGCCCAGCCTGCACTTGCCCAGGAATGCTGACCACATGATCATACAAGCCCGACTCATAGTTTGGAATTTCTTTTGTCAGATTCTGTTCAGAACAACCTGAGCATCTCCTTAATTTTTAACGAGCAGAGTCCCTTCTAAATACAGCTCTTCCAGTTTATTCCATAAAACATAAGTTGAAACCCCATTGTTATCATTTAATTTCCATTCATTTTGCCATCTAAAACTCTGAAAAGTCTGCTTCATTTTAAACCCCAATCACTTAGTTTTTTTAAAAAGTGATTTATGTCCTATACTGTAATAGACATTCTGTGAATGTTTAAATCATTTTTCTGAGATAAGTAAGGGTTCTCTTAATGTTTGAACATTTTAAAATGAAATTTTTAATGTTATATAAGAAGGTGAGGTTTTTGTTCATAAGACATTCTGAAGAGGATGAAGAGGTGTTACCCTCTTACTCTAGTGTACTGCAGATGAGTTCCATCACTTCTCTAACACAGGATGTTGGATTTTATCATCTTAAAGTATATCCATCTAAGAAACCTTTAAATAAATTTAATTACAGCTAATGTCAATATTTACTGCTGAATTTATCTTACAAGTAAGTTTTTTTATATTTCTAGAAAATTAAAAGATCACATACTCAATTATCTGTGATTTTATTTTTTCAACAAATGTCGTGTTTCATTGTTCATTGGACAGAAAGAGGAGCCCTGTTTTATTTGTCGTTTTTCTTTCTCTCTATAATTGACTAGATTTTCTATTTAATTTGTGCAAGTCATTTTTGTTAATTTTTTTTTTTGGCTTAATTTCTTTTAGAAACATGTCATTCAGGTTTATCAAAAGGTAGGACTTATATATACACGTTATTTTTTTTCGATTCTTACCCCAAAATGGCTCCTGCAATTAACATCAGGTTTGGCTTTCTAGCCTTGTTTTTGTTTTGTTTTGTTTTCTTAAAAACTAAACTTTCTGCTGAGAACTAAATACTTATTTCTTTGTAAGGAAACCTTGAAAAGAAATAGATTAACTCTGTCAGGCATTTGTAAAGGGACTGTGACACCCATTAACAATAGGCCTGTGCATGCTCTGTGCATTTTCTTTCTTTGGTAGAATTATTTAGCATCCAAATAATTCTGTCTTCATACTAATAACACTTAGCATGCTTCTGTTTGAAGAATGAGATGTTCAGTAATATTAATGTACAGTTACTGATTGGCCTCAAGCCCGCAGAAGGTAAGTGGTGACTGTTGCCATCTTTTAGCAAAAGGCTTTAAAATGACCGGGAAATTAGGTAATATTTTTACATGGGAAACAAGCACAAAATTCAAACCTACAGCCTCATTTGGTTTGAGGTTTTCAGAAATAAAGATGTGGGCACCTGATAGTGGAAATGTTTTAATATTTTCAGAGAGTTGAAGAGTAAGCAGTATTCTAAAAGCTGCTTTCCACCAACCACTGAAGGAAGTAGGTCTCATTACTTTTACTGAAAGCACTGTGGTAAATATTATATATTCCTACCAGATGAGTACTTTTTGATGATGGTGAGTCAGGAGAACAAAAACACTGCTCACGGTCTTGGAATGCACACAGAATGAGGCAAAAAATCTGCCATTTGGGCCACCTGTGTCCAGAAGGCCAGGCTGTGGGGGTCTGTGTGTTGATGAGGTCAGTGGGTCACTGAAAGGCTGTGTGAACGTGAGCTCTGTTAAAACTGTGGGAGGAGCGCTTTCCTCTTACAGGAAATTCCCCTCCATGATTGTTTTTTAATCTTCCCAGTTGTCAAATTTTCCCTTGCACAGGAAATTTTGTAGTTGGAAGTAGGATTTAACTGCTAGAATTAATTTCCTTTTAGTTAAAACCCATTACACTCTGGGGGAGGGATTAAAAAATCAGAATATCTCCAATTCCAGAGCCGGGCAGGAATACCTGTTGTGTATGTGAAGCGGGTGCAGGGCCAGCCTCCCAGCCCGCCTGCCAGCACACATGGAGAAGGATGGCTGGGGGCTGAGTCACCCCCATGACAGGATGAGTTTAACAAGCACAGCTGGTGACCCGAAGTCCTTTGGGTTTGCTCATTTTATGACATCTGTGTTTGTTTATGGGTGGTTGTATACTGGTCTGTAAGATTTCTTTTCTCTTTCCCGCTTCTCTGCTTCTGCATTCTGTTCGTTGAGGCTTCCAACTGAATATGAGAGGAACGGGAGATATGAGGGCTCAAGGTGAGGGAAATGATTTTTACTTAAAATATTTTATAGGTATTTACCTTGTGTGTGTGTGGCAGAAACGATGCTCTTTTCTGAATATCCTGCCTCCTATCCTTGCTCTCAATGTAGGATTGCTTGGTGAGGTCCGCATTCTGTGGTTGGTGAAGCAGGAGTGTGTGGCTGCTGCCCCCTCCCAGTGGCCACTTGAGGGCGCCAGAGCGCCATGGCCACCAGCCCGTGGAAGCCTTCTGTCTCCCCGCCTGACTTGGGCTTTCCACTGGTGTTTGGGTGTTAAAATACGGGACCCTCCTGCCTGGGCGCTGATAGCCTGAAATGAGATCTGGGAGTCGGTAGGAGCACTGTTGACGTGTCCGTAACTCCTGCATGATTCTGGTCTCAAAAGAATGAAGCAGAATATTGAGTAGAATTTTCATATTTTAAATTAGATGTGTCTTTAAGAGTGATTATGTAGTCGAGCGATTTGCTTTTACGTTTTGTAGGTCATTTTGTATTTCATTACGCAGACTTGGGTGTTGGGGGAGTTGACCAGATAGGCCTCCAGAGCTGAAGTTCTTGTCCACTTACTTCCTTTCAGTACTAGTTACCAGCACGTTGTCTCAGGTCCCCGTTAACCCATTTGCTCTCCTGGTGGTCTTTCTAAAGCACAGCTCTGATCATGTGACTTTTCTGAATGAAAACTTACAGTGGCCCCATTGCCTGACCTGCCCTGGGTAGCCCCAACAGCCCCGGCCTCCCCTGACCCCACCCCTGCCCCAGTTGAGGTGTCACTCCCACCCCAGGCCTGCCCATGCCGGCCTTAAGCAGGCTCCAGCTGTCCTGAGTTTGCCTACCGCAAGTACATAGCAGCTGTTGTGGGGGTGATGCTGTGCCCCCAGTTCCAGTCCATCTGTACACTTGATTATACCTTCAACACATTCTGTGCTTTCTCTGCGTCCTTGCCTTTGCTTATGATATTCCCTCTGCTCAGCACACGAACTCTTCCCCCACCCCCTTTGTGTTGGAATCCCATGGTTCTTGGTAGCTCTTCTCAGATGCCACCCCCTCCTGGAAGCCATTTCCTCATTTCCCTGCGCTCCTTCCGTTAGAGGGCCCCCCCTGTCGTTCCTGCCACCCTCCCGCGGACCCTTTATACCTTTCCTGTTCTGCTGTTGCCTTGAGTTGCAGTCTTCCTTCCCCAACCCCAGCTTAGCTTGGGACCTTTTGCTCATTTCTGTAACCTATTTAGTGATAATACAGCATTTTATACATAGGAAGCTTCTGATCAATTTGAGGCGATGTGAACTAAATTGAATATTCTACCAGCAGGTTGTCAGCTATCTGCATAGTAAACCTATGGCCCACCCTCAGGTCTGATAAATTTGCCATAGGGGAAGTGTTTTTAACATGCATATACTGGGTGTTTTTAATACACAAGAGTGTCAGTCATTCACCATCCTCATTGAAGCATCTAATGTATGCATGAGAGTGTAAATAACGGTTTGTGGCAATGATGATTAAATGCCGTGAACAGCAAGATATGGTAGATTCCTTGTTGTGGACTTCCCAAGAGAAGTGTGCCCAGGACCCCACTGTGACATCACCTCATAGACATTGGGACCACCCCTTCCACTCTGTGGATCGATACAGCTTGCGTTCAAACTGGTTGTTGGAGTGTTCAACAACAAATAAGCCTTAACATTTCATTTTTCTGCTTCAGTAGTAAGATAATGTCACCTTTGAGTTATTTTTAACTGTGGAATTAACAGTTTAACAAAATGGCAGGAAAAATATCGAGGTGGGTGGAGGGAATGGAGAGAAGGGTCCACGCCCCCACCCAGCTGTATACTCAAGGGCCACCTGCAGGGATGGTGATTTTGAACTATGTGGAGACACTGGTTATCCTGAGTAACCACTGTGGTGAAGGTTAGGAGGAACTGACCGGACAGGGGAAGTGGTGGTACAGGGGTAGCGTGCTGGTCAGAGCCAGAAGCTGGCCTGCTGACCCCGCCTCCCTAAGCTGGGCTTTTGGGGGTCTCCCCCGGCTCCTTGCCACCTGCAGTCAGCCTAGAGGGGAACGCTGGGCTCTTCTTGGAGAGGTGCTCAGCTCTCTGTTTCACCTGATCTTCAAGGATTTTGCTTAACAAATTATTTTCTTAATGTTATTAAGTATAGATGGCTGGTGAAGATTTTTCAACCTTTGCCTGTGTGGGTTATGGTTTGGGGGGAGGGGGTGAGTAATAGAGGAATGCGTCTCAGTAAAGGAACAGGTCACCACATGGGAGCCTGTGCAAGAGAAGTGTGGAGGTCAGTTATTCTGTTACAGCGAAGATGTTGATTATGAACTAGCTGAACTAGAAAAGGTTGGTTTTTCTGTGCAGTTAAAAATAAACCTGCCACTGTGCATTTCAGTCGCAACGTATCTGCCGAGCAAAAGGATGAAAACAAAGAAGCAAAACCTCGCTCCCTCCGCTTTACCTGGAGCATGAAAACCACTAGTTCCATGGATCCCAATGACATGATGCGGGAAATCCGCAAAGTGCTGGATGCCAATAACTGCGACTATGAGCAGAGAGAGCGCTTCTTACTCTTCTGTGTCCATGGTGACGGGCACGCAGAGAACCTCGTGCAGTGGGAGATGGAGGTGTGCAAGCTGCCAAGACTGTCTCTGAACGGGGTCCGGTTTAAGCGGATATCAGGGACATCCATAGCTTTCAAAAATATTGCTTCCAAAATTGCCAATGAGCTAAAGCTGTAACCCAGTAATTACGGTGTAAATTAAGTAGCAATTTAAAGTGTTTTCCTGAACACTGATGGAAATGTATAGAATAATATTTAGGTAATAACGTCTGCATCTTCTAAATCATGATATTAAAATATAAGGACGAGAGCACGCCTGGGAGCGGAAGCTGGCCTTTTTTCTACGAATGCACTACATTAAAGATGTGTGACACGCGTGCCCTCTGTCTTATTTCCATTGCCCTGAAAGTCAGCGTGTGACATCATCGCCACGGGCCTCCTGTCTGTGTGGTGTGAGCGTGGACTGTGCGTGTGAAGTAGTGCATACGGAAGCATCTCCTTACACTGGCAGCCAGAGTTGTTACGAGTACCTCTGTGGGAGATCATTTGGTGCTAAAACATTAAAATTGCCAAGGAGGAAAATATTGAATTACTACTAAGAATTAACGTTAAGACTAGTTGATAATTAATACAGGTTTACAGTTCATGCCTGTGGTTTTGTGTTTGTTGTTTTGTGTTTTTTTAGTGCAAAAGGTTTAAATTTATAGTTGTGAACATTGCTTGTGTTTTTCTAAGTAGATTCACAAGATAATTAAAAATTCACTTTTTCTCAGTAAAATCTTGCATTGTCTCCTACTACTGTATTTAAGACTTAGATTAAGGCAGTGACTAAAAGTATGTTTTGCCTCCACCACCAAGCTGAACAAAAGCAAATGGTAAGTGTATGAAGGCCTGGGGCCACTTTGTCCTTAGCGTGGAGCCCAGCATTTTGTGATTACTAGCATCTTTTTTCTCCAAAGGTAAAAAAGGGAGAAGTCGGCCCTCCTGGCGACCCGCGGAGGAAGGGAATCAGGAGCCTCCGCGAGCCCGTGTGCAGAGGTACCAGGTCCTTACGGTTCTGGGTTTGTTCTCCATGAAGTATGTAATTTTCCTCTCTCGTTGTTTTTGTGATTCAGAACATGAATCAATCCTACAGCTTTTTTCCACCACCTACATGGTTATATAGAGGGAGTAATGAATTCATCACTTAGGGTGACACTTCAGTCTCATGGGGAAATTGCCACATTGATTGGTGTGCTATTTTGGATTCTGGGTTTTTTGTTGGTGGTCAAAGTATGAAAGTCTGGATAGTCACTCAGTCAAATATTCACTACCACGGGCAGAACACTGTTTTAGGTATTGGGGACACATCAGTGAACAAAATAAAGAACCCTATAGCATCCCTTGAAGCTTATGTTCTAATAGGATGCAGTCAGCAAAAAGTAAAGTCGTAGGAACAAAATGGTCAGTGCCAAGAAAATAAAATGCAGAGCCGGGTCAGGCATTCGTAGGGACCCGAGGTTTGGTCAGTGCCATGTTAAATCGGGGGATGGGGACGGTGGCTTGTCCTCTCAGGGAGCAAGGAGAAGAAGCCAGGAAAGCTGTTTAGAGGCTATCAGCAGTGATGAGGCAGGAGGTGCTGCTGGCCCAGTGAGAACGTGGTCAGTTCTGGATATGTCCTGAAATAAGAGTCAACTGCATCTGCTCTTGTGTTGGCTGTGGATGAGCGAGCAAAAGCCCAAGGCTGTACAAGTTTTGGTCTGAGCGGCAGAAAAGACGGGTTTGCCGTCCATTGGAATGGGGCAGCTTGCTTTGGCGGGGAGGGCGAGCATCAGAGCAGTTTTGAAGGCACTGAGTTGGGAGTGCCTTCAGACACCATGTGGAGACCCAGGAGGAACCCCGGGAGTCCTCAGCCCCTCGGCCAGTGGGTGGATCCTATGGGGATATGGGACAGAAGTTCCCAGAAAAGGGGTGCGGCCTGGGAAGCGTAGAGAGGTGGGAGGGGCCCCGCCCTCAGAGGTGGTGGTAGACCTGACTGGGGTTTTCAAACCTCCCTTATTAAACAAAACAGGTCCCGTCCCCCTCCTTTTTTCACCTGAGGCATTTTAGTTCCTTCTCTAGACCCAGTTCCTTTGCACATGCGCTTCTCTCACAGCTCTGTGTGCACAGGTTCCTCCGAGCAGCTGCCCTGTGGAAGTTTGCAGAAGGGAAGCGGGGCTCCTCTGACCTTCAAGCCTCAGACACATTCTAATAGTTGGCCATAGTTTTGTTCTCAAGGACACACTGAATACTGGAAGTCAGGCTCCTTTGAGAGAAGTTCATTCCCCACGTGCTCTGATGAGATGACCACTCTGTGCACATGTTGTTGTCAGTTGTTGGTTTGTCAGAAGTGTGTGGGCACTTTAATGCACTACTGACCCAGTGAGAGTTGGGTACTGATTCACAGAAGTTGTCTGGGTTGGTCTCATTTCAAAGCCTCTAACACTGATTGACATCTGTATGATTTCAGTGGCAACATGGATAGTGTTACTTTACTGCAGTTAAAACATGAAATCACATCAATTACCGAGGGGCCCATGCCCTTCCTTAAAATAGTATGTTTTTATAATACGGTGTTTTTATTCTGCATACAGTGAATTTTGGAAAGGAATGTTCTAGAGTACTTGAAAATCACTTCAGACGCAATGACAAGGCCACATTTTTCCCTCATCCACTCCTCTGGAGTCCCTCAGAGGTGAGGTAAGGTATGTGGTGGGGGCGGTGCTACTGTTCTTATTTACCTGACAACAGGAGTGTTGTCTACTCCTGAAAGTAGAGTTAGTATTCCAGTTATGTTGACTCGCGTCCAGATCAGGCAAATCGGAGGACTCGAGACAGCATTTCTTAAAGACGTGCCTGGCTCTTGGGCTATCCTTTCATGTCTGAGAGTGAAGACCCAGGCAGAAAGCTGGGACGGGACATGACTGCCTTTGAGAAGCACAACCATGAGCGTTTTCACAGTGTGTGTTTCTCCAAAAGCCTAGAGAAGGATGATATTTAAAAGAAAGATCTCGCTGTGTGTGCTTTATGAACACATGACTGTCACTGTAGAAACCTTCCCTGGAATACCCTTTCCTGGCAGTTCCTGCTCTGTGAGTGGTGCATGGTGACCTCAGTGTCCACGGAGCGGGGCACGCAGGGGTGCAGGGAGGTGTGTCTGCCTGCTTAAAACTTGGCTTTCTTTGGGGTGTTTTTGTTATTTGGGGGGTTTGGGGTTTTGGTTTATTTTTGCTGATTTGCCATAAGACCCTTTAAAGAGCTCAGCAGCCCACTTTACACTGGGGGGGAATGGTTGCTCTCGAAGGGAGCGATGGTGAGTGAAGGATGGGCCTTGCAGGTATCCTAACACTGCACAGGTGAGTCTAGGTGTGACTGTCCCCAGGAGTAGAACCTGGGCATCCTCCCAGACAACAAGGAGGACAGAATTTCACAGCTTTGTAAATGGGTCTTCAGTCTACCACTTTGAGAGACCAGAACCCAGGCGGGGGGTGATGTTCCCTCAGAGGGAGTGCTCGCCATTGGTGTGATGACACCCCAGGGGGGCAGCTGGGCGTGATCAGTGTCAAACCAGCATTGTACTCCTCAGAAGTCAGAGCTCAAGCAGGGCATCTGGGCCTGGCTCCTCCCCCAGGGAAGGGTCGCATGGTAAGGAGAAGCCATCAGAGGGACTAGATGGGGAGGTTTGGGCACGTGAAGAATGGAAAGGGGGTGGGGGCTGTGACACAAGGAGGAAGCCAGAGGTCTGCCCACTGGTTACTACAGCAGGGTCTAGATGGCCGGGAAGGCTGGCATAGGATGGCTTTTGCCAGGGCAGGACCTCTTAGTATTCACTTCACTCAGACTTCAGAGCCCTGTTTAAACCTGAATTAGGCAACGTGGCTTAGCAGTTGAGGTGTATGCCCTTGATCAAGGCAGCCTGGTTTCCAGGCTCTGGGTTCATACCTCAGGTTGCCTCTATAAAGCATGGTAGTAATGATATCTCACTCTGGGTTATTGGTAGAGTCCACCAGGTGGCAAGTGCAGAGCGGAGTGCCTGGCAGATGCTAGTAAATACGCAGCTCACACAGGTACAGGCCCTTTTAAACAAGAATTCAAGCTAACCCTGTGTCCTTCCTCCCTGCCCAGCTTAGCCAGGACACTGAAGTCCTGCCCTCCCAGCAGAGGCTTGTTAAGAAAATTACCCCGGGGGTGCCTGGTGGCTCAGTCAGTTAAGCATCTGCCTTCGGCTCAGGTCATGATCTCAGGGTCCTGGGATCGAGCCCCACATTAGGCTCCCTGCTCAGGGGGGAGTCCGCTTCTGCCTCTGGCCCTCCCCCGTGCTTGTGATCTGTCTCTGTCAAATAAGTAAATAATCTTAAAAAATAATAATAAATAAATACTTAAAGAAAATTCCCCCAATTTCTTTTTTTTTAAAGATTTTATTTATTCATTTATTTATTTATTTGAGAGAGCGAGAATGAGAGACGGAGAGAGAGCACATGAGAGGGGGGAGGGTCAGAGGGAGAAGCGGACTCCCCGCCGAGCAGGGAGCCCGATGCGGGACTCGATCCCGGGACTCCAGGATCATGACCTGAGCCGAAGGCAGTCGCCCAACCAACTGAGCCGCCCAGGCGCCCAGTTCCCCCAATTTCTGAAGTGTAGAGTTCTGGTCTCTGAGCCTGGTGTTAGGAAACCAGCCTGTACCGTTGTGTTCCTGGCCGCACGTTTTGGCGAATGTCCCCAGGGGACAGGGAAGAGTGTGAGTCTGGGGGAAGAGCATAGTCAGGGGAGGCAGATGGTGCCCCCCACCCTCGCCCTACCCCACCCCATCCTCCCTTCAGACTGCTGGTCACCTCTCCTCCAACAGGCCTACCATTGCCATCACTTTTAAAGATTTATTTTAGAGAGAAAGAGCAAGGGGGGGGTGGAGCGAGAGAATCTCCAGCAGACTCTGTGCTGAGCTCGGAGCCCAACACTGGGCTTGATCTATCTAAAGACCCTGAGATCGTGACCTAAGCTGAAATCAAGAGTCAGACACTCAGCCGACTGAGCCGCCCAAGTGCCCCTGTCATTACATTTAAGTCCCACTGGCTCAGGGGTGCCTGGCTGGCTCAGAATCAGTAAAACATGTGACTCTTGATCTCAGGGTTATGAGTTCAAGCCCCATGTTGGGCATGTTGCCCACTTTTCAGAAATAATAAAGTAAAATAACACCACACCACATCAGTTCTCCCGGCCTGCTTGCCCAGCTCTGCCCTCCCACTTCGTGTCGTGCTAAGAGTCAGCAGCATGGACAAATGTTTTTTGTCTCTTTATCTACCCTCCCTGCCCTTATTATAGAATGCAAGCCCCAAGGGGAAGGGTGTTTTGTTTTTTTTTTCCAGGTACTTAGTACAAAATAAGTATTTATTTAAAATAATGATGATTGTGGTGATGATGATGAAGGAGGAGAAGTAGTAGTAGTAAGTACTAGTAGTACTACTACTACTAGTAGTAGTAGTAGTAGTAGTAGTAGTATGGGCAAGAAATACTTGGAAAGCACAAGGCAGTTTCGGTGGCTTCAGTCAGAACTCTTACTGGGGTTCCCCTATAGCCCAAGGATGAGGCAGGTGCCACCATAGGAAGCTGTGTTTTTTGATTTGTGGTCCATCCTGTTTGGTCTCCAGCAGCCTTCTGAGCTGAGCCCTTTCTGTTTTATAGACAAGGCTCAGAGTGGGCTGGGAATGTGCTTTTCTCTTCACTGAGCTGTCCCAGTAGCTGATGCCCATGTTGTGTCATTCATTCGAGTCAGGCGCAAGACCATGCAGGTCCTCGGGCGGCTGCTGTGGGCGTCCAGGATTAGGTCCTGAATCATGTGACATTTGCCATCCGATGTGAAACGAGGGGTTAAAGCTCTTGGCTTAGAGCCTTAATCCATATCCCACACCACAGAGTCGTGCAGTGTGGTGCTTAGGTTTCAGTGCATTAAGAGAACAGCCACATGAGGCTTGGCAGTGGTGTGTGAACTGGAGGTCAGAGAGTCTTTGCAGTATTAACAGTAGCCCTCAGCTCCTGGTGCTTGGTCACAGGCACCAAGCCGGAGGTGAGGCCTGCTGAGCAGGAGTCCAGGCTTGCAGAGCTTGCGTGCCTCCTGCATGAGATAGGGAGGCCGCCCCTTGGGGGTCACCTTGGGGTGAGACTAGAGCTCACCTTGCTGATTTGACCCAGGTCTCTCCAGGAAGGCTGGGGAGACTGGGGCTGCAGGAGGCACTTTGGCTCCTGTTGGCTTTGGTTTGATTGCTTTGTTGATTTGTCTTGCTGTTTCTGTGGTGAGGCTGATTGGTTACAAATTCAGAGGTTCTCACGTCTTTTTCCAGCTCCCTAGATATTCATTGCAGTGGTTTATGGCCATGGTGAGATAGATATCTTCTCACCAAGTGGGTTGAAAAATAGGTGCCTTCCTGGGGGGCGTCACTGAGAGCAGGGACAGCTGATCATCCTGCAGCCCTTCCCCCAGCCCATGCCTTTTGCAATTTCCTGCTCTCTACCTCCCACCCACTGAACCCACCTCTATGTGTTATTTTAAGCCAGAACTCTAGAACGCATCCTTCAAGCAGGAGGGGAATGTGCAGTTGCTCATCAGGAACTTGTCCAGCTTCTGCTGGGCCCCTTCAGTGCCAGGGTGTGCACACTTACACGCACACACCCCGGGGGGCTGGCGGAGAGTCCTGTCTGGTCCTGGGTTTTCCTGATGCCCGGGCAGTTTCTTGCCCAGCCCTGGTGGCCTCCTACTCCTGGGAGCTTTCACTAGTCAGGGGCTCAAGTATTTGAAGATAAAAATTATGTTTCCTTCCTGAGTTTTGCTTCCCTAAGTTAAACTGCCCCAGTCCTTTTCAGGTGTTTCAGGAAAAGAAGTAAAGATTTTTCCATGGTGGTTTGTTCATCGACATGCATTTTTGGGGGTTAGAGTGGGACAGCTACTCTGGAGGGCCCTGTGCTGAGCTCTGGGGATCCAAAAAGAACTGCGGTAAAACCTAAGTCCACTAAAAGCTCGCATTCACAGGGAGAGGCGCACAGACATGGTCTGGAAATCTGGTATGGCCATTGCTACACGAGAGAAGCCCAGTCGGAATGGGGAGGGGGTAGAGGTTACAGGGGCAGCCTTAAGCACCCCCAGTCTGCTCAGTGGAAGGGGACGCAGTGGTGTGTGCAAAGGCAGGCATGGAAGGCTTATCCTACTTCAGACTCAGGGTATGTGTAGGGGCAGTGACAGGGCCAGCGCCCTGCTGGACAGGCTCTGTCTTGTCACCATCCCAATAAAATATGTCTCAGACAATGCACCTCTGTTCTCTTAAGAGGACTTCGGTCCAGTACTTTCTCAGGAAGTGATGTGACAGGCTTTGGGTAGAGTTCTGTTGCCAGACAAAAATAGACCCTGCTGCACTAGGAAGCCAGGTCCCAGGGACTGGAGAGGAAGCATCCCGACCAGTGTGGGGCACCCAGCATGCCAGCTTCTTCCGGAGTGAGCTCTGCACTGACTTGCCTCTCCCTCACTCTCAAAAGGGAGCTGCCAGCAGGCGTGGGTAGGTGTGAATACATTCTCAAATCAGACATATTTTGCATGGAAATAAGCTGGGAAATAGGAGCATATGCCGTCATGTTCATTAATATGGCACCCAAAATCCTTTGGTAGATAGTGCCCCTGAGAGCCATTCCCGATGTGACACCAGGAGCTGCTGTGTGCATCCCGGGGCACTGCTCAGGCTGGTCCCTCCTCTGCTCGTGTCTTCTGGCCAGCTGCTCGCTCTGCAGCACCCAGCTCATTCATCACCTGCTGCCTCTAATCTTTGCAGTTCCCACTCTCTCAGCCCCAGTGCTCTGGGTCGCTGGGTCCTCTCCCCACCTTCTCTGAACTCTGGAGAATCCTGTTGGGCTTGTCTTGCAGCTCATCAAACAGCAGCCCAGCCTGTCTGTAGCGGGTAGGGGTTCTGCTACCCAGAAAGGCGCTGCCAGGTGTCTTTTTGTCCCAGCATCACTAAATGCGCAGGGCACATTTTGTTGGGTTGCATTTCCTAGTATCACATCATTAATAAGTGGGACCGGAACACTGGAACTGGGCCGGAAAAGCCAGGTCCTGTTCTCCTGTGTTCTTAAGGCTAGAATAGAGGAAAGCAGTAAGCACCTTGGCCCTCCTTTCTGGTCTCGGAAGAATGAGGAAGAGGAGGCAGGACCTCTGGCCTTCCCTCTGCTCAGAGCATTTCCTCTCTCAGATAAGCACTGTAGCTCTGATTTTCGCTGTAGCAGTGCAGATGGATCCTGTCAAGCACAAAGTCAGCGGTTTCAGGTCTGGTTAAATGTGTACCACCTTTATCCTTTCTTCTTGAAAATGTAATGCATTTGAAGTGTTTCTGAATGTGTTGGGCAGTTGATGGGTCAAAAGTATTGACAAAACTAGACTTTTCATTTTAGTGAAAATTTAATGGACGTTGTCTTTTGTTGTTAAGTCGTATATTTCTGGAATAACCCCAGGGAATGTGTTAACACAAGCCACTTTTACCAGTAATGGGAGCAGCCTACTTGGGGCGGGGTGGGGTGGGATGGGGCAAGACCCAAAGCCTGACCCCGTAGTCAGTGTTCTGAGAGAGAAGATTCGTGGTGAGGGGGTATAATGATGGGGGAGTGATGAGAGGATAAAGCCCAAGGACAATGACATGTGAGGACTGAGGTCCTTCCCAAAAGGAAGGCTAGGGCAGGTGTGGAGGTCTTCCCTGGAATTTGGGCATAGGTAGACCTTGGGCTTCCAGTAGGCTGGACCAAATGTGGAAAGCAGGAAACAGGCATGCAGGAGGGAGCTCCAGGTCAGACCAAAAGCGGCAAATGAAAGCAGGCCTGGAGGTGTTGGTGCCTCACCTGTGTCTCCGGTCTCCCATGTTGCCATTCTGAGTGCACATTGGCATGGGGTGGGGGGCAAAGCCAAGCTATGTTTCTGGAGCTACTGGATTTAGTAACTAAATTCTTGGACAGATTCACTTCGAAGCCCTGCCGTCTGACCAGCAAGCCTTGCAGTTGGGTCCGTGAGAGGCAGAGCAGCATCCCGGCCCCAGTCCCCATCGCCGCAGCAGGAGTGGTGCTGGCCAGCACACCTCTGTGCACCAGGGGTGTGCCCTGCACATGTGCAGATGTTCCATTTGCTGGCCTTAGCTGGCCCAGGCCTCACAGCCCAAGATGGCTCCTGGAGCGTGTTTATCCCCGTGGTTACAACCGCATGCCAGGCCCCAAACCAGGGTTTGTTAGGGAAGCAGAAGGGGAGAATGGCTGCTAGGAGACAAGCAGCTGTCTCCACACAGATTCATCAGAAATGGGAGGAGCTAGGAGTACTTTTAGCTTTCCTGGGTCTTAAAGTTATTTAAGTTGAGCCTTAAATTTTGACAAGCCCCCAACTCCAAGAAGGGTGTGAAATTCCTACTTCTGAAACCAAGAACATCATCTTTGCTTCTCTGAAAGACATCAGTAAAGCAGAACGAGTTCTACAAAGAGGTTTGGGGAGAGAGGGACGAAGAGTGCAGACTGTGCCTGGACCCCGCAGAAAGTCTGTAGCCAGACGTGGGAACCCAGGTTTGTGTTGTCCGACTCATATGTAAAATTCCTAGTTCTCCAAACTGACACGCTGCCCCTGCTCCATGGAAAGATGGACTCTTGCCAATCAAACATTGCTCCCCTTTGTCACCTGTGGAAAAGGAAACTCAGAATCCGCGTGAGTGCAGGATGCAGCCCCCAGGGTGCTTTAGGAGGCTTTGGTGTGGGCACCACAGGCAGCTCCAAATAGAAGTGCAGAATGAGGCACCTTCCAGGCAGCTGCCGCCTCTGCAGCCAATGCTCCGAGCAGCAGGAGCTGCACACTGGAGGTCTAGAATGTTCTGAAAAGTCAAAGAGCAGCAAAAAGAGCCCAGGACTTGGAACAGGTGATCTCAAACTGGTGACCCCAGGAGCCAGTCCTCCCGCGCCTCTGAGTCTCTGTTTCCACCCCCAGGGGCGGTGATCGGTTTGTGTAGAGCAAATGAGGGGCGGTGGCAGTGAAGTCCTGCCTTAGTGGTCTCCCACGAACTGTGACACATGAGAGCATCTTTTTAAACACCACTTAAAAAAAGAATTTGTTTCAACTTATATAAGTAATACATGTTCGCTGTAGAAAATCTGGGAAACAAAGTATAAGAAGGAAATCACCTGTTACCCCACCACCCACAGTTAACTACTGTTCAGGATTTTTCCATACATGCTCCGGAATCCAGAGTACAAGCTGTTTTATAACCTGCTTTTACACTTCAAGTTTTTTAATCATGCCTCCGTCTTGCCGAGTTCTTCACACTGTTGGGATGCCTACATGGTGCCTCATAGAGGGAGGTGGCCTGGATTTTTAACCAGCCCTTTATTGTTGGCAGTCCTGACCAGCTCTTCCCCATTCTGAGTAATTGTACCTCTTAATTATTTCTGTAGGGCAGTGGTTCTCAAAGAGGCAGTTGGGAGCATGGGGTGCGCCTGGCTGGCTCAGTTGGTAGAGCATGTGACTCTTGATCTTGCGGTCGTTGAGTTTGAGCCCCACATTGGGTGCAGAGTTTATTTAAAAAAATTAATTCCTATTCAAAGAGGCAAGAGGAGATTTTGGCCCTCAGAGGACAGTTGGCCATGTGTGCAGATATTTTCCATTGTCACAGAGGGGGGTGGGTAACAGGGCTGGCATCTAGAGGTTGGAGGCTGGGATGCAGTCCCCAGGGAAGCCCCCACCACCCAAGAGTCACCTGCCTGGTGTGAGTGGGTGCAGCTGAGAAGCCCTGCTATAGGGGCGTGTCCTAGCAGGGCCCTGGCCGGGGTGCAGGAATAGATGCCCTTAGTGCTCCTGACTGGTGGAGTCCGTCCAAGACAGGGAACCAATAAAAGCGTGTTCCCTCCATATTGTGGTGTGATAGGGTGTTTCTTAGACTTCCCATGTTTGACTGTGATTTCAAGGAAAAATTAAACTCACCCTGTTTAAGGGTCTCAGGAGTCCAGAGGAACGGGGGAGGTTGTAGGGACTCTGGTCAGAGAGGGTCCATGGACTGGCAAGCAGAGGTACCCCCAGTGAGGGGAGAGCACCCGTAAGCCCCACCTTGCGCCAGAAAGAATTGACCAGCTGGAAAAGTGAATTTCAATAGAGCTAGATAAAATAAATGAGAATAAAAATGAGCAAAGAGAAAATTACAGGTAGAAAAACAAGTGGCCCATAAAAGTAGGTGTAGTTCTGGGCCCATGGCGAGCACGCCTGTTTGCCCAGCTTCTTGAGAGGGCCCAGGTGCTGGATGTGGCAGCACAGGCCAGAAGGGTAGGCCTGGGGCGTTTTGGGCTCTGGGGCAGGTCAGGTTTCACGGCCTGGAAGAAGTCCTCAGCCAGGCCCTGCCCACCTGGGCCTTCCTGGGTGTCAGGTGGAGAGGCCTGCACAGGGTGATTGGAGGTTTCGGCTCCTTATTTTATGTAACCACTGGTAGTTAAGGAAGTGTGCCCCATTCTGATGGTCCAGACAAGTAGCAACATTGTCTCTCAGGAAGCGAAGTGCCTGCCTGACAGGCCCTCAGGTGCCCGCCTGCACACACCTCAGGGTGGTGTGGGAACAGTTGATCATCCCTGAGCCTGTGTCCCCCGGCTCAACCCGAGTGCTGGTGATGGAGCCCGTGCAAACAGGAGGGCCTTTGCCTGGAAGGAGTGTGGGCATGGGCCCCCCCAGGGTGGGGCAGACAGCATAAAGGCCTTTCCAAGAGGGACGTACTTCCTGTGCTTCTCACAGCCCTTTCTCCCAGATTACCAGGCTCTACACTCTACAGTGTACTCTCTTTCCTGGCCCAGCCCCCACTGACCAGAGGAGGGTACTGAAGCTAAGAAAAGGTGAGCCCTACCTGATGTGTGCCCCAAGCCAGTCAGCCAAGGAGGGGGCCAGTTGCCAGCCCCAGACCCAAAGGATGTGCTCAGGGACCCTATCCCTGCCAACCTTGTGCACCAGGGGCCCTGCCCCCTACTGTGTCCATCCCACCCAGGTGTTCACTCCCCCAGCTTCTGTGCCCTTGCCCCTTCCCCTGGGTGGGCCCCTCAGGTGGAGCCTGGCCAGTAAGGCAGATGACAAGACGCACCTCCTGTAGCTTCTGCTCCACTGCTGTCCACCGCACCTGGTCCTGGGCCTCAGGGTGTGGGACATGAAAGCCCAGGCTTTAGTGAGGAAGGCTGCCGCCAGCCCAGGATGCAGTGCGCACAGAAGCCACATCCGGCTTCTTTTTCCAGTTGCGGGATAACCTTGGGGGTGGTTAGGGCCTCCTGGCCCAAAGCACGTGTCGTCGAGGTGCCCCAGACTAGGGTGGGGGAGTGGGAGGACTGAGGTGGCCCTGGCCAGCAGGTGGCAGCAGAGACTGTCCACAGAACTGCGGAGCTGGAGGACCAGCCCTGCCAGGGGCTGGCTCACCCTGTCCACCTCTACTCCCCAAGCCCTGGCCCATCCCCCCACAGTGAGATCAGTCAGGGACAGCGACAGCTGTGGAGTGCCTGGGAAACAGAGACCAAGGAGCCCCCCACCCTGAGTAGCCCCTACCCCCACTCCTGCCCAGGGCCCCTGTGGTGGGGACCCACCATGGCTCCACAGGGGCCCCACAGGGGCCCCAGGGCTTTCAGTGAGGAACTGAAGAGCTAGGCCCAGTTGGCCTGCCTGAGGCTAGGAGGAAGGGAAGCTGAGGGCAGAGATTTAGGAGACTGTAGGTGCTGGAAGGGGCAGGAGGGTGGCAGAGACCCCTCTGACCAGAGGAGAAACTGGATTGTGGGGGGCAGGATGGGGAGGCATTTTCTTTTTGGGCTCCCGCCCACCCTCCAACCCCCTCCCCCAACCCGGCATCCACACGTCCCCCACACTGCAGGATGGGGCTGAGCAACGTGCCAGGCTCCACCCCCCAGGCCCAAATGTCCCTAAATGCTCAGGGTGGAGCTCTGCCACCCTAGAGCTCCTCCCTGTCCCTCCCCACCGGCCCATCCCAGGCCTGCAAGGAAGCCAAGTAGACAGGACGGCAAGGGGAGAGTTCATGGAATGGGACTGGATGGGCACAGCAGGGTGACTGCCTCCTGACTACGGCCCCTCCTTACAGAAAGGGTTGACCTAGGACTGAGGCCTCCATAGCCTGGCTTCTGGGCACCAGAGCTGCCAAGGGAAGGGGACACACTACTCGGAAGACTTGTGGCAGGCTGAAACCCTAGTTTATTTCAGCATCAGCAACATCTTAGCCATCACAAAAATAAACTCTACCGAGGGCAACAGAAGTCTCTACAGCGAGGCTAAGGGCTCAGCCGCCAAGTGGCAAACATCAGGGGTGCATGGCGGGCACTGCCCGGGCAATAAGTTAGGAAGCAGCGGGGCTGGTGGTGGTGGCAGGTGCAGGCTGGGGCCTCACTTCTGGGCAGGCACCAGGTCATCAATGGCCTGGCCTTGCTCCAGCCGCTGCTCCATCTCAATGAGCAGCTTCACACCATCCACCACCATCTGTACCAGCTCCACCTCCGAGAAGCCCAGGCGGTCTGCGTTGGAGACATCGAAGACGCCACCCACCGCAGCTGTGTCCACACCACCTGGAGAGACAACCAGGTCAGTGGGACTGGGGTGGGGGGCTGCCTCAGAGAGAGAAGACTGCCTACAACCCCTGCCCCACTCACCTGTGCCTCGTTTCTGAAGCCGCAGCCGCTTGAGCACCTCCGGGAACTTCTCATGCTTGCCCAGGTGGGGCAGCTTGATGTGCACACCGGCCCGCAGGCCTGTGCCCAGATTGGACGGGCAGGTGAGGATGTAACCCAGGTGAGGGTTCCACATGAATTCGTAATTCTTAGACTTGAAGAGTGTTTCAATCTGGAGGTAGAAAAGGTGGGAGAGGTGAGGCCTGGCTGGGAGCCTCCCCCCCGCCCCCACCCCAAGGAACTGGCTGGGACCCTTGGACCCAGGGGGACTGATGGGGACACCCGCATCCCTGCCTGAGCTCTGGAGCTTGGCCTTGCACGTCCCCCCCCTCCCAGCACCAAACCCCACTTGTGCCAGCCCAGCTTGGAGGTGGTTAGGCCTGACCTGGGTGAGGCCATTGCAGAAGCGAGTGAACACCTCCTTCATGTTGCCCCCTTTCTGCATGGAGATGACCCGCAGATGGTCTTCCTCGTTGATCCACACCAGGAAGGTCTTATTGTCATTGTGCCTGGGGGAGGGGCACAGTCAAGCCTCCTCCTCAAACTATGGTCTCAGGACACATCAGAAAAAAGCTCTAGGGGAGGTCCCAAACCCCAGGAACTTTCCAAGTCCCTGAGGTGCTCGATCTAGTTGTACCCAGAAGCTTGAGCTGCTGCCAGGACCCCAGCCCGTCCACACTCGGGATAGGCAGGGAGGCCAGGACACCTCAGGGTACAAAAAGACCCGAGCTGTGCCCCATCCTGCCAGTCATGTGCTGTGTGGCTGAGGTGTGGGGGAGGGGGCGAGGGCCCCACCTAGGAGGAAGGGGGCAGGGGGAAGCGCTGTACCTGGCCGCTGAAGCTGCCCTACGCAGACAGTGGACGCAGGAGGCTAATAAGCCTCCCCCTACCCCCAACCCCCACTCCGAAGTGTCTGCGTCACCCAGCACCTGGCAGAGTCCCCGCGGGGAAGTGGACGAGAAAGAAAACAAGCTCCAGCTCCCAAGAGGAGGGTGGAGGAGAGAAGCCACCGCCACCCGTCGCCCACTTCTAAGATCCCAGGAAGCCTGGGTCTCCACCCGCTGAGTCCCTTTCACGTACCTGCACGGTCAAGGTCACCTGCGGGGAGGCCCTGGAGGAACCAAACCTGTCCGCGGAGCGCGGCCCCTCCCTTTTCCTCCGCGGCGGCGGCGTGGGGGAGGGCCAAAGGGAGGGGGAAGGGGGACCCGCGGGAGGGGAGGGGGTTGGGGGGCACGCACCAGATGCCGCGGGCGTCCGGCCAGTCACGGGCCATGCCCGAGGCCAGCAGCAAGGGCGACACGGGCTTATCGAAGAGGAAGTGGTCGTCGATGAGCTGCTGCTGCTCGGCCTCCGTCATGCTCTTGAGAGCGTAGTAGCGGCCGGCCAGGTCGCCGTCTAGGCTCGACAGAGCTGCAGAGGGGCACGTTCAGGGGGATACACAGGAGTCCCTGCCCCCACGCCCGCCCAGCTTTGTCGGAGGGCGGTCCAGGCGGCGGTCTGAGACAGCGACCCTGGCCGGGCCGGCCCTCGCTGGGCCCCAGGCCGCCGTAGGCACAGGGCTGGGCCTCCGTCCGTCCCCTCCCCGGGAAACCGGACACGGCGCGCAGATAAGAGCATGGCAGCGGCGGCTCGGGTGGCGGGGGTGACGGATAAACAACAAGCCGGACGGGGACGGGAGGGGGGGCGAGGGAGGAGCAACTGGCCGGCTCGACCCCTACCTTCCACCGCGAGCTTCTCGATGGCGCGGCGCTCCCCGCGGCTGCAGTGCGGGGGGAGGCAGAAGCCGCGGATGCTGCGACCTGTGCGCACCCGCGAGCTCAGCACGTAGTTGGGGTCCAGATCGTCGCCGCCCTAGGGGCGGAGCGGGGGTGAGCGCCGAGAGACCCCTCCCCGGGCCGCCCCGCCACCCGGGGCCGCCCCGCACCTGCAAGTTGTCTGGGTTGAGGTCGGTCTTGTGCTCGTCGCTGGGCTTGTAGCCGCCGTGCCGGTCCTCGATGATGGGGTCAAAGAGCTCCTTGAACACGTCATACGATTCCTCGTCGCCTGCCACGCAGCCCACGGTCATGATGTAGGGGTGGCCTGGGGGGACGCGGAATGGGGGCAGTGACGTCACTGGCAGGCCTAAGCGAGCCCCTCAAGACCTTGTGCCTCCGCCCGGGAAGGGGGACGCCGGAACCCTGGCCTGAGGGTTCTAGCCCCAGGGTATGTCTTGCGGATCAGGAACCCGCACCCAGACCCCAGGACCAGGGTGCGCGTACCCGGGTTGTCCACGCCGGTCTGGATGACGTCGTCCAGCGTGAAGCCGCTTGGCGTGCTCTTGGCGCGCAGCTCCGCGTACAGCTCGGGGGTCAGCACCTTGGCCATGTGGTTGTTGTGGCCGCTGAGGTCGGGGAACTCGTCCTCGGCCGGGAAGCGCAGCTTCAACGTGTTGTGGCTGTTGGAGAAGGGCATGGCGGCGGCAGGCTGCGGGAAGATTCGGGGGTCAGGGAGGACCCGGCTCACTGGGCCCCCCAGGGACGTGCAGGCCACCCAGGGCCTCGCTGCCCCGGCTCCTGGTCACCCTGGGACGCGGCCAAGGTCAGCGGGGTCCGCAGCGCGCGCGGGGCGCTCCCGCACCGCCCAGGACCCCAGGCCCAGCCGGCGCGCGCTCCAGGCGGCGGACCCCGGCGTGTGTGACTCTGCGGCCCACAAGCCCTTTCGTACGCAGCACCCCCGCCCCAGCGCCGAGGCGGCTGCCGCCGGCCCTCCGGCCCACTCACCGGGTGGCCGGGCGGGGCAGGGGCACTCAGTCCGTCGGCAGCTCCGGGCGCGGCGCAGGCGAACAGCGGCGGCTCCGCGCTCCCGCGGCTCTTAAGGGGCGCGACGCGGGCCGCCCATTGGCCGGTATTTATAGCCCATTCATTCCATTGGCCCGCGCTGCGGGGTGGTGCCGCCGCTTTGTCCGCCACCCGCAGCCCCTGACAACCCCCCCGCCAAGGCCGCCCACCCCTGCTGTCCCCTCTCCGGGACCCCGCGCAGCCCGCCTACCCCGCCCGGCGTCTGCCCAGGACCCCGCAGCCGAAACCTCAGGCCTTTGGACGTCCTCGAAGTTTCCTCCCACGCTGCTTCTGGGCGGGAAACTGAGGCAGGAGAGCCGCTGGGCACTTGAAGACTCTCGGGCTCATCTGCAGCCGGGCTCTGGCCTTCCCTGGTCCCGCCGGTCCCCGCGGCGGTCGCGACGAGGGCCCAGGCGTGAACGTCCCGGGCTCCCGCAGCAGGTACTAACCCCTCCCCAACCCCACCCCTGCCGGGTCCGAGCTGGCCAGGAGCCGCTGACCTTCCTCAAGGTGCCCGCAGGCATCTCCCGGGCGATCTTGGTGCAGCGCGAAGGCGCGCGGGAGGCGCAGTCTGGCTACGGTCCAGCGGGGCGGCACCCGCGGTGCCTTGACCTTGGGCAAGTTCCCCGGCTCTGGGGGACCCGAGCCAGAGACCCCAGGGCCCAGACCTTCCTGGTAGATGAGAGAACAATACGGCCCTGGGAGACCGCTGGGGAGTGCACAGTCTCAGAGTCTCCAGACCCCAGCCTTATACCCTTTTCACTGGGGACAGGTTCATCTCACCACCCCACCCCCAAAGGCAGTCCCCAGAGACTTTCAGTAAAGATGGGAAGAAACACTAACAAGCAATAAGCATATGTGAGGGCGCCTGGGTGGCTCAGTTGGTTAGGCGACTGCCTTCGGCTCAGGTCATGATCCTGGAGTCCCGGGATCGAGTCCGGCATCGGGCTCCCTGCTCAGTGGGGAGTCGGCTTCTCCCTCTGACCCTCCCCCCTCTCATGCTTTCTCTCTCTATCTCATTCTCTCTCTCAAATAAATAAATAAGTAATCTTTAAGAAAAAATAAGCATATGTGAGATTTAAAAACAAAACAAAAAACCCCACCTCACTAAAAATAAGAATCATTCAAATTAAAACAAGGACTATACATACCTTCCTTCCACTGCCCCCAGTACACCCAGATGGCAAAAAAGTGAAAGATTGGGCGCCTGGGTGGCTCAGTTGGTTGGGCGATTGCCTTCGGCTCAGATCATGACCCTGGAGTCCCAGGATCGAGTCCCAGGATCGGATCGAGTCCCGCATCCGCTCCCTGCTCAGCAGGGAGTCTGCTTCTCCCTCTGACCCTCCCGTGTCTCATGCTCTCTCTCTCTCATTCTCTCTCTCAAATAGATAAATAAATAAATCTTAAAAAAAAAAGTGAAAGATTGACACCAGCCAGTGTTGGAATGTGGAGAGACAGGCATTCACACACTGCCTGCAACTGTGAACGGCTACATCCTTTTTGGAAAGTAATTTGGCAGTATCTATTAAAATTAAAAATGCTTGTACTCCATGACCCAGCACTCCCACTTCTAGGAATCCAGCCTGTACAAAGGACAGTCTCATTTCTCTTTCAGATAGAGATGTGCAGTCGGAAAAACATACAAATGAACCTGGATAGAACTCGATGCCCATCACTTGGGGACTGGCCAGGGCTAGGAAGGCATGTCCCCAGCGTGAAGTATTACACAGCTATTTTAAAAAATGAGTTAGACCCCTAGTCACTGAGCCACCAGCAAAGACTCAGCAGCCTCCCCCTTAACCCCCTCACCTCTTGAAGATCCACCTGCCTCCTCCCACGAGGCCTTCCGCAGGCCATTTCCACCAAGGAAAGGGGATCCTATCCTATGTCTGCTACCCAGAACCTCCAGCTTCTGAACCCCTTGCTAATGCAAATGACAGTGATGATCTGCTTCCTGCTGGCACTGAGGATCATATCCATATGAGAATTCAACAGAAAAATGGCAGGAAAACCCTTACTACTTCCAAGTCACTGACGATTATAATAAAAAGAAACTAATGAAGGTGTTTAAGAGGAAACTTGCCTACAATGGTGATGTAATGAGCATCCAGAATATGAAGTAATTCAGCTGCAGGGTCACCAGGGCAAGAACATGCACCAGTTCCTCATAGAGACTGGACTGACTAAGGAGAACTAGCTGAAGTTGTATGGTTGTTGTTGTTGTTAATCGTTTTTTAAGTAATCTCAGCCTGACACGTGGGGCTCAAACACAACCCCGAGATCAAGAGTCGCATGCTCCACTGACGGAGCCAGCCAGGCGCCCCAGTTTCATGGGTTTTAAGTGCTTTTGATTCACTGAAGCTTAAGTGAGGATTTCCTTGCAATGAGTAGAATTTCCCTTCTGTTCCCTGTCATAAGTTTAAAAACCTCACGGCTTACCTAATGTAACCATGGAGGTCTGCTTTTAGCTTGGAGTAGTGTTAATTCCTCCATGCAGTAAATAAATTCTTTTAAAAAAAAATGAAAAGAGAAGAAAAAAGAAGTGAATTGGAGCTTGTGTGTCAATGTCCACCATACATTGTTCCGTGAATAAAGCAAGAAAGGAGAACCCTTAGCTCTGTGTATATTTCACAGAATCCCTCCAAGGAATGCACAGTGAGCACTGCAGGCAGGCAGCAAGGTGAACATCACGCTGCTGCTGGAAGGCTGGCCGTGAGCAAGCAGCCACGGGAACCAGAAGGAAATACTGTCAGGATCTGGGAGAAGATGGGTGCTGCTGGGGTGGGGGCAGGGCAGAGGCAGCGCCAGGAATTCCAGTGTCTTTTGGTGCCTCTGGGGAATGGGCACTGGAGCAAAGACCCAAAGGAGGAGCAAGTCCCTTCACCTCTGCCTTCGTGCACATCAAAGGGTGCGGAGTCTCGATAGGCAGTCCCTGTGCTTACCACACATGGGACTCCTGCCTCTTCTCCCGCTCACCTGAGCATGCTTTGACCTGTTCCCAGTTGGCATTTTCTTAGGCACATAAAACAAACCAAAGCAAAAAGGCAAATGGCCCCAGGCTGCCCAGATAGCAGGTGTCCCTTAAGCCTGGAATTTCTGCACACTGTGCTCCCTGCAGCCCCTTCCTCCAATTTTAGAAATAATCCGCAGTTGCCCTCTTCACCTTCCCACCTCCAAAAGCCTGATGGGCTCAAGTTTCTGTTTCTGGAAATCTGGAGGCCGACTTGGCTTTCAGACATGGGGAAGGGGGCACTCAGGGCTTCCTCTTTGTCTTCAGCCTCTGCAGCTTCTCAGAAGAACCCCCCTCCACCCTCAGGCCACTAAGGGCCTGACCTGCTGGGTGGAAGGAGGGAAGGTCCTGCTCCCCTCTCCTTCCTCAAGCATAGCCCACACTGGAGAGGGGAGGTCCTTGCTAAAGGTCAGGCCTGGGTGATACTCCTGCCGGAGGCTCCAACAATCCTCAGCATTCTGACATGGGTGTTTTATCCATTTTGCAGAGAAGCAAAGGACGATCAGAAGGTGGGTGACAGAAGAGACAGGTCAGAGGTCCTGCAAACCCTCAATGGTCTGGGAGTGCCTAGCTGTGAGCGAACTTAACCTGGAGTCCATCCTGGGGACCCCTGGGGCAGGCCAAGCCTAGGCTGGACTAGACTGACAGCATGCATGGTCAACAGCATTGTGATGGGGGAAGGGGAGGAGATCTTCCAGGCCTTTAGACCCAAATGTCCGGGCAGCCCCCTACTAGGCAGGGACTCCTTGGGAGCCTGGGTGACCCCAGAGCAGAGGAGCAAGGGGTGGGGAAGCCTGGGTGGTGCCAGCCTCCACCACAGCTAGAATAACATTGCCCCAGTGACCCAGCCCTTGCCTGTGGACCCTCCATTTTCCCCAGGGCCCAATGAGCCGGTTTGGCAGCGTCTGGGCAAGAAGCTGGGTGACATCACCCAATGAGTTTATGGTCCAGGTTCCTCAGAAAGCGCACCTGGTTGCACATTAACCAGCTGGCCCTGGAGGGGGAGGGGAGCTTCAATGGAGTCCCCAGCTTTTCATCCATCGAACTCAGCCTGCCCAGTGGGGCTGCAGCTTTGGGCTTGCAGAGGTAGGCCAGGTGGGACGGCCAAGCAGGGGACCAGAGGTCATTCTCAGAGTCTGTCCTCAGAAGGCAGTTAGGGTATGGGGCACCTGGATGGCTCAGTGGATAGAGCATGCAACTCTTGATCTTGGGGTTATGAGTTTGAGCTGCATGTTGTGTGTAGAGATTACTTAAAAATAAAATCTTTTATTTTTTTTAAGATTTTATTTATTTTTTTGAGAGAGAGAGAATGAGAGATAGAGAGCACGAGAGGGAAGAGGGTCAGAGGGAGAAGCAGACTCCCTGCTGAGCAGGGAGCCCAATGTGGGACTCCATCCCAGGACTCCCTGATCATGACCTGAGCCGAAGGCAGTCGCTCAACCAACTGAGCCACCCAGGCGCCCAAAAATAAAATCTTTTTAAAAAGAAGGCAGTCAGGGTGGGCAATTCTTCCTCCTGGTGCCCTGTCCCTAAGTTCTGAAGAACTGCAGGGGAAGTTGGTTGGGGTCAGGAGAGGGGTGGGAGCTGCTTTGGGGTCACAGAGCGCTATGAGGCAGGAGGCTGGACTAGTCAGAGAGGGGAGGACCTCGGGTCACCTGATCCCTGTCAGGTGCAGCCTCCCCCAGGGGGCATCTTCAGCTTCTCCCTTTCCCCCAGGGTGACTCTGACCCTTTTCTCCAGGGTCTTTTTCCTGCCTGTTCTCACCTTTATTCAAATCTACCATTGGTTCTCTGAAGTCAGATTTACTGGCTTTAAATCCCAGTCCCACTTTGGCCCCATTGGCTCTGCGACCTTAGGCAACTACCTAACCTCTCTGAATCTGAGTTTTCCCATCTGTGAAGTGATCCCCCCACCCCTACCCCTGCTCCATAGGATTCTGGAGAGAATTTAATACAATGACACTTAGCTGGGCTTATATAGAATCAGTTCTTGTTAAGGGACCCCCAATATACAAACTCTGCCCGAGGCAAGGTGCCCACCTAACCTGGGTAATCAGCTGGAGCTTGGGGGAAGCTGGTGCTTTGAGGACACAGACTGAGGCCTGCGGCAGGCTCAGATGGAACAGATGGGCAACCTGGGTAGGCTGCCTGGAGGAAGGGGCACTGGAGGAGCTGACCAGCCAGGCACGGACAGAGAGGCAAGGGGAAGTTGGGACCACAGGAAACCACTGCGGAGTCACCAAGTCCTAATTTAGGCTCTTAGTAGGCGCCCAACCTCAGCTCCATACTGCAGCTGAGAGGGCTGGGGAAGAGGAACCCCCAGAAGTGGAAAGTTCAAATCTCCCAGGGGAGCAATTAGGGGGTGATTCAGTCAGGTGCATCACCAAAGGAGCGAAGCAGATCACCTGGAACAGAGGCTGGCAAGCCATAGATGGGGCTGGCTTGTCTCAATGTTGAGAGCAAGAGGCAGCGAGGCCATGATGAGCCACACAGGCAGCCCCAGAGGAACATGAACCCACAGGGAATGGCAGGCCACCTAAGTCCCCTTACCTTTTTACCCCCCAGGGAGGTTCCCAAACCCAGACCCAGCCAAGACAGAGGCATGGTAGGGGCAGGGTAGGGGTGGTGGAGCTGAGGCCGGGCACCGGTTTCTACCATGGACTCTGAGGGGCCCATGGCAAGGGCCACAGATACTGTGGCAGTCCTGGCCCCAGAAGAGGGAGAGCTCAGAGTGCCCCAAGGGCAGGCTGGCTCTGCAGGGGCCTGGCCACTCCCATTTTGCCAGGCTGGAGCAATCTGGGCCTGGGGTGTGGCCCAGGGTCATTGCTAGCTGGCTCTGGTTTAGGGCCCAGAGTTAGCTCCTGGGTAGCAGGGGTGGGCTGGCGAGTCTCTATCCCCTTTCGGGTCCCCAGGGCTAACACGACAAGCCCTGGTTGCTGGGAGCTGGGTGATGGAGGAAGGCATTCCACATCCCCTATTGTCCTTCCCTCCCCCACACACACCCTCTACGGAGGAACTGGCTCTGAGTCAGCCCTGCTGAGACGGAACAGGGCTGCCGCTTCCCTTTTTTGCCCTTGTCTTCCCGCTGCCCTTCCCCCAGTTCCCGGCTCAGGCTGCTCACCTGGCCCTCACCGACCCCAGCGTGAGCCCAGTTCCTGCATCTCACCACCACTAACCTCCCCCCGAAGTGGAGGATGTGCCCCGCACGGGAGGCCGGGCCTGGCCTAAGGCCACTTCGGCAATCCTTCCGGCCAGAGACTTCTGGGACAACCCTCCGATCTGCAATTTCACTTTCTGGAATTCACCCTGGGGCCCAGTCTGAGATGCTCCCAGAGAGGTTTGCGGTGACAACATGTCCAAGGCAAAGCGTCCTCGGAGGGGTTTGGGCAGAGAGCTGGCCTTTCCGGGAACTCCGGGGCTGTGGAGAAGGGGGCGTTACGGTGCGCACCCTCGTCCCCGCCCACAGCAGCCCGGCCGAGGGGACGCTGGAACTTCTCGTTTGTCCTTTGCACGAGCTGTATAAACAGGGAAGCAGCAGCGGGCCGAAAGCCGCCCCGGAGGCGCGCTCCGCGGCGAGGAGGGGCTGCCCGCGGGTCCCGGCATCCCGCGCGGGGGGTGGGGCGCCGCGACGTCATCGCTGCGCGCCAGGCCGGAGCCGGAAGTGCGGAGCCGCTGTCGCGGCGCCACGTGCTGAGCGTCCGGGAGTGGGACCCCGCCGCCCGTGGCGGGTGAGACTCCGCGCGGCCCCCCCCCCCGCCCTGTGCCGGCCGGGCCCGGCGCACCCCCACCCCTTCCGGAGGGCCCTTACCTCTCCTGCGTCCCCCTTGCCGCCCGGCCCCCTGGAAGCCCGTTTGGGGGGAGACTGAGGAGAGGGGGGGGATTCTGCGGAACGGAGCCCGGCGCGGAGGTGATAGCACAGACCACTGGCCGCTGCCCCGCCGGTGGCCGGCTCCTCATCTCGCATCTGGAGCATGGGAGCCAGTCTCCTGGTCTCCTGGTCCTTGCTTGGCGGGGAATCTTGGGCCCGTCCTCTGCCATGGCCCCGCTTCAGTTTCTCTGTCTGTGATTTGGACTAGTGACTTGTGTCTTACGACTCAGACCAAGGAGGGTTTAACATGTCAGGCCAGGGTGCAGCCAGGGACAGAGCCAGCCACCCCACCCCCACCGCGTGGGTTCTGGGCCTCACAGCCCTCTACCCAGACTCCAGGTGCACCCTCCTGGCGCCTTTACACGCTCATGCTGACACACTTCCTCCCAGGTCCCAGGCACCTGCCAGATAGCAACACCATGAGCTTCGTGGCGTATGAGGAGCTGATCAAAGAGGGTGATACGGCCATCCTGTCACTGGGCCATGGTGCAATGGTAGCAGTGCGTGTGCAGCGTGGGGCACAGACCCAGACCCGGCATGGTGTCCTGCGGCACTCAGTAGATCTCATCGGCCGCCCCTTCGGCTCCAAGGTGACTTGTGGCCGAGGTGGCTGGGTGTATGTGCTGCACCCCACGCCTGAGCTCTGGACACTGAACCTGCCACACCGCACCCAGATCCTCTACTCCACCGACATTGCTCTGCTCACCATGATGCTGGAGCTTCGGCCTGGTTCTGTGGTCTGTGAATCCGGTGAGTTCTTTGGGCTACCTCAATTCTAACTCTGAAAAATTGACTTGAAGGTGGAGATCAGACCCAACATCCAGACAGCCTCCAGCCTGCCCTTCCTGAGGACAAGGCGGCATGGTTGCTCAACCTCTCTTTTGCCAGGACGTTTCTGGGGAGCTGACCACAGGGAGTGAGAAGCAGCAGATCTGGTTGAGAGTTGGTGGTGCGGGGCCGGCGTTTCCCTCCTGAGGAGCTGGTGTTCAGTGAGAGCCCTTCCTGCCTTGGTGGGGCAGGGCCAGAGTGCCACTCGCCTCTGGCCTAGGTGCTGACTGGCCGTTCCCCACCTTTTTGGTGACAGGGCTGAGAGTTGCCCCTTCCTGGAGGGAGGCCAGGGCTGCTCTGAGGTGCTCGTTGTAGGTGGGGAGACTGCCTCAAGCTCATCCTTGGCCAGCACCACTGTCACTGAGTCCAAGGCCTGAGGTCGGTCCTAGCTCGCACACACGCACACACATACACATGGGTGCTGGGGCTACCTGGGATGGAGATTGAAGCATACAGCCCAGCCAAAACAGCCCAGGCCCACATGCACCTAGATTTCCAGCGTATTCCTCATGGGCTGCGCAGCTGGGCTCCAAGGCTACGAAGAGTTCCCAACATCACTGCTTCCAACTTTCTGAGGACTTCAGGCCATTTGTTCCTCTCCATGTGGACAATTGGATGGTTCCTGTTACCCAGCCAAACACTTGGAAATGGGAAGAGTCAGATGTAGAACCTGGGCTATAGGCCAGACGGTGGGCAGGGGCTGGGCAGAGGCCAACTGCTCAGCCACAGGGGACATGGGGTGCAGGTGGCAGATGGACTGCAGGACTTCAAGATGGTGCCATCCCCTGCTACTGTCTGTGTAGTGGGCATGCTTCTGGGCTCCGGTGTGCCCGCTCCCAGTCTAGGAATCGTGGGCCCAGCTGTGAACAAGACAGGCTGGGGTTTTGCTTCCCCGAGCAGACAGTAAGCCCGGTTCACCAGTGTCACCGGTTCAGTGCTGTTGATTGCTGTGAGGCTTGTAAAACAGGGCTACGTGTTTGAGGGTGACTCCCGGGGTCCCTTCAGCTAGGTTGGTTAGGGAAGACCTCTGACAAGGGGACGTTCAGCTGGGGATGATGAGAAGGAGGCACTACCAAGAGCCAAGGGAGAGTGCCCTCCAAGGGCGAGCCGTGCAAAGGCCCTGAGTAGGGGCCCAGCAAGGAGGCCAGCGTGGCAGGAGCAGGCAGTGAGGTCAGGAGGAAATGGGCACAGCTTAGAGGTCCATCAGGGGTCTGACTCTGCTGTGTTTGAGGCAGGATAGAAGGCAGCTGGCCCGTCTGTTGGTGGTTACAAAGCCAGGAGGGAGGGCCCAGGCAGTGTGGTGGCAGGGTGGGGATGGAGGGGGGGAGACACAAGTTCCCAGTGGGTCGAATGGGGGGTGGAGAGCGGAGTCAAGGGCACCTCTGAGGTGCCTGTTTGAGCTCTGGGTGTCGCTGACTGGGCTGGGAAAGGCTTGGCAGGGAGGGGTTTGGGATTGGAGCGGATCCAGCTTTGCCCTTGTTCATGCCGACTGCTGGTCGGCTGTTGAGGGGAGGTGGTGCGCGTGCACTGGACACTAGGTAGGAGTCTGGACATGGCTTTAGGGAGTGTTCATCAAGACTGGCACTGGAAACCATGGGGCGAGGGCAGGTCATGGCGGGGGCGTGGCCAGGTAAGAAGTCAAGCAGGGGGCGGCTGAAGGCAGCTGAGGAGTGGCCAGTGCAGTTGGAAGAGAACTAGGGGACGATGACACGGAAGACTGGAGCTGTGTGGCCGGCTGGTTGCCGTGTCATGGCACCATGAGGCTGCGCAGAGCGAGGGCAGGGCTGCCCCACCCTCGCACCCTGTGTGGTGGAGGCAGGTGAGGGGCAGGGGGCAGACCGATCTAAGTGGGCCAGGAGCTCGGGGGGAGGGGGCTCAGGACCAGCCATCAGGTGGAGGGTTGGGGGCAGGCCCATGCTGCCCCCTCTGCTCTGTCTAGACCCTACGGGGCCTCTGGCGCTGGGATTGGGCAGGGCTTCCACTCTCCCCCCTGGGCCCACAGCAGACTCAGGAAATAAGCCCCAGGTCCTGTCTCCACCCAGCCCCAGTGCAGCCCCAGCTAACCAGACCCTGGGCAGCCGGGACCTGGCGGGCAGCTCTGGGAGTGATGCACATGAGTAACTGGGATCGTCTGTCCCCATGGGCCCTGTGTGGGTCTTTCCAGGATGAGGGTGGAGTTGCTTCTTGAGTGTCCCCAGCAGTCCTGCCTGACACCCGTCCTGTCCCGCCAGGCACTGGCAGCGGCTCCGTGTCCCACGCCATCATCCGCACCATCGCGCCCACAGGCCACCTGCACACCGTGGAGTTCCACCAGCAGCGGGCGGAGAAGGCTCGGGAGGAGTTCCAGGAGCATCGAGTGGGCCGCTGGGTGACGGTGCGCAACCAGGACGTGTGCCGCAGCGGCTTTGGTGTGAGCCACGTGGCAGATGCTGTTTTCCTGGACATCCCGTCTCCTTGGGAGGCTGTGGGCCATGCCTGGGATGCCCTCAAGGTTGAAGGTACAGTGGGGGTTCTGGTGCAGCCCTGGGGACTGAGCTCCTGGACCCGGCCTTGGGTGTGGGTCACCTGAAGCCCAGAGGGGTCAGAAACCACCGGGCCGCACAGCCTGGCTAGGCCAGGACCCCTTTTGGCCCGAAATCGGGGTGGGTCAGACTGGCTGAGGACTCACGGGAAGTCAACCCGCGAGAGGGTGGGGTTGGGAGGAGTAAGATCTGGGGAGAAGGCGGCTCCAGCCGAGCCCCTGCTCCTTGGCCTTGCCCCGCTCGCCCCCGGATGTGGGAGATGTCTGCGTTCCCTGGGGAATGTAGCGGCTCCATCTCAGTGAGAGGGGGGCTCCACGCCATGAGACATTTTAGAGGCCGGAGGTCAGCCCCTGACCCCAGCCCTTGCCAGCAGAGTCTCCCTTCCCCCCAGCCACAAGTCTGCGAACCGGCCTCTTTTAGGGAAGATGCTGGATGTGGAGGCGGGAAGGAGGAGGGAAGGTTGGCTCTTTGCCAGGGAGGCGCTGGCGAGGCCCTGGGTTTTTCCCTTTTCTGGAGAAGGAGCCAGCCCAGGCAGCCAGGGCCCCTTCCCCCCTCCCCGCTGAGCAGTGCAGCTGGGGAGGGCAGAGAGGGAGCCCAGGGTGCCCCAGGGGAAGGGCTGCCCCTCCGAAAGACAGGTGCCAAGGCGCTTCTCCAAGAGCAAGGCGCTCTAGGCAACGGCTCCCAGTGGGTCCCGTTGTGTCCCTGGGCTCTGCCACGGTGGGCCCCGCTTCCCTACACCTCCATGCCTTCCAGCTTTGCCCCCAGACACTGCAGGCCTGGGTCCCAGTCCCATGGAGGCCGGAGCCAGCCGCCCAGCCTGGGCCAAGTGCAGGGGGTCACACTCCCAGGCCTTCCTCCTCTTGCCAAGGTTCCTTCCTGGTGGCTAGCCCCCGGGAGCCACGCCGTCTGTCGTCCCCACCCCCCGTGTTCCTGTAAGCCCCCTCCTTTGTGCTCTTGCTGTGTCTGCTCGTTTCGGTCCCAGAGGTTCCCAACTTACTTGTGGGCCTTGCACTTTCCAGTGGCTCGCCTGCTTTTCTGTGAGCCCGACCCCAGGCTCTGTCCCTCACCGGGTGGGGCCTGTTTTCCTAGCAGTACGCGTAGGGGTCGGGTCCCTTCTTGGGAATGACTCTGCACCCTTTCTGAGTTGGCTTCAGACTCCTGGTCCCTCCTCCAAGCCTACACCTTCTTGAAGACCAGTCTGGGGGGTCTGGGTCCCCAGGTGTGGCTGAGATGACCAGGCCTCGGGGCCATTTGAGGACTCGCCCGGCTACATCCCTTTCCCCGCCGAGGCTTCCCTGCTAGGACAGGGACGTGGGCTGGACCCGGGCCAGGCTGAGGGACACTGCGGGTGGGCCCTGGTGGAAGGTGGCAGGAAGGGGCTGTCGGCTCCCGCCTGCACCCCGTCATCCTTGGCCGTCAGGCGCTGCTCAGAGTAGGCGCCTCCTGTTCCCCCGAGTAGGTGACAGCCTCTAATTTCCTGTGACAGCAGCAGTTCCCACCACCTGCAAACCCCTTCCCCCGCCGCCGTCGCCCTGGGTGGTTGGAGCTGTTCTGGGTGCAGTGCTCTGGCAGCTGCCGTGCCAAGGCTCTGCCCTGACCCTGACCCCATGATTCGTCCCAGCCCCAACCCTTGGCTTCCTTGTGGAAGTGGAAGGTGGCAGTGCTGAAGTCCAGATGAAGTCAGGGTTCTGGGCTCGGCCTAAGCGATCCCTTCCACGTGGCTCCAGGGGAGCTCTTATGCCACTGGCTCTCTGCCCACGGCTCCACCGTGGTCTGGACCCACGGCCTGTTGCCCGCCCGGGGGGCTGGGGCGGGGCAGCCCTCAGCCACGTGGCACCCATGCCCTCTTGCCCTCTGACCCCGGGCCTGGCTCCCCACAGGTGGGCGCTTCTGCTCCTTCTCGCCGTGCATCGAGCAAGTGCAGCGCACCTGCCAGGCGCTGGCCGCCCGCGGCTTCTCGGAACTGAGCACCCTGGAGGTGCTCCCGCAGCTGTACAACGTGCGCACCGTCAGCCTGCCTGCGCCTGACCTGGGGGCTAGCCTGGGGCCCGACGCCGGTCCCTTCCGCAGCGGCACACCCATGAAGGAGGCCGTGGGCCACACAGGCTACCTGACCTTCGCCACTAAGACCCCGGGCTAGTGGGCCTCCCGCTGGGAGCTGCAGGGAGCCGAGAACCCGCGGAGGGGGCAGGGGGGCAGCTCAGCCACAGGCCACCTTATATGGTCAGTGCACGCCTGCTGGGGCCTGTGTTTAGACAGAACATGTGGCGGGCGGGGCGGGGCAGGGCTTGGGGGCCTCTCCGGGTGGGAAGGTCTCCCGCCCATCACCCCTTGTTCTGCTGCTGTCTGTTTCCAGAGTCTCTGCTGTCACCGGCTCTTCTGGCTATTGAGGCCAAGGGGTGTAGGTGGTGGGGCCCTGACCCCTTCCCAGGTAGCCCCGAACTGGCAGGGGGGTGAGGGAGCCAGGAGGAGGAGGAGGAGGAGGAGGACCACCGGGTCTGTGGGCCAGCCCCTCTTCCCTCGGGAGCTGACGGTGCTGGGCTGGGGGAGGGAGAGGTGGGCTTGCTGGGCGGCCTGAGGCCTGAGGCCCCCCGCCAAGAGGACCCTATAGGCCAAGTGGGAGTGCCCTGTACCCCCTCCCATGGGAGGGACAGGGCCCGGGCAGCCTTGCCCGTCTGCCGCGCTTCTCCTGCCACTGGAAGTGCCTTCGTGGCCCTGGTCCAGCCAGAGCCCCGGCGTGTCATTGAGAACAGAGCGCCACTTAGCCAGGAGCCTGAGGGGGACGGTAAAGTGCCTCAGGTGGCCCGGCCCGACCCTCTCAGAGCTGTTGGAACCCTGGCTGTCCAGCCCCGGGGCTGCTTGGGTGCCCTTGCCCCCTCACAGGAGTGCTGGGGGCACGGGGTTGCGTCCAGGACGGAGGGCTGTACTCCGTGTCACCTGCCTGGCCCTGGTCTCCAGCTCTGGGCCGGGTCCCTGGCATCCCTGCCTGCCTCGGTTGCATGAGGGCCTGAGCGTCTGCCCTTGGCCTCACTGTCCTCAAGAGCTTCCGTTTTCCACAGTAAGACAAGAGCCCCAGGGAAGTGTGCCGCCAGGGGGCTGGCTCCTGACCGTGCCTGGCAGAGCAATAAACACTCTCGCTGCCGTGCTCCCTGGTCTCTTCAGTGCCCCCCGTGCCAGTGTCCAGGCCGGGCCTCCCCCCACACCAGCGCCCCGGCCCCTGCTCCTTCCTCTTCCTGTCCCAGGGGCCCTGGACTCCAGGACAGCAGCCTGGGACATGATGGACAAAGGGGCGAGTGTGTGGCCACCCCCACTCAGCCGCAGAAAGGGCCACTTGTCCTAGTGGGGGAGGAGGAGGGGGGTCTGCGTGCGCGTGTGTGCACGTGTGTGTGCGTGCGTGTGTGTGTGTCCGTCCGTCCCAGAGCATTGGACCCTCCCTTCAGAGCGTGGCTTGGCCTTGCATTCATTCATAGCAGGCGCCTTCTCTTGTGCTTCCGGAAGGGCCTAGAACTCAAGAAGGACGGACGGACACACACACACACACACACACACACACACACACACACACACCCGGCCCCCCTTCCAGACCCAGGCCACACCCAGGCCTGAGTCCTTGCAAAGGTGCCGGGTGAGGTGGGCCTACTGGAGGACTGGTCTCTTGGGGGCAGCATTACAGGGCTGGGGGGCCTCCCCTCTCCTGCCCAGGTTCCTAGCAGGACCTGAGTCCCATCAGAGTTCCTCTGCGGCCCTGAAACCACCAGCCCAGGATTCTTATTCTCCATCCCAGGACCTGTCCTGAGCTCTGAGCAAATGCCTAGCTTGGGGGACAGAGGAGGGACCTGTGCCTTACCCTGGCCTTGGAGAGAGGCAAGCAAGATGCGTGACGCAGGGCATAACCCCGCATGCTCTGCAGAGCACACGGGCCTGCCCATGCGTGCTCCTTCTTCCATGTGGGGCTGAGGATGGTGGCCTAGACTCCAGCCCTGGGCAGCCCTGGGCCTGTGGGAGCTGGAGGGTTGGGTGAGGAGAGCTGCACGCCTGCCCCTGCTCGTACGCGTACCTGGCCCAGGGCAGCTCTGAAGTCCGGGGGGGCCCTCCAGCCCCTCAGCTGTGCTGCCAGGCCCCACATGAGACGGCATCAGCCTCATCCCAGGTAGCCATCCAGGCTCCATTCGGCCTCAGCTTGGAGTTCCGTGTGGCCCCAAGCCCCCCGGGAACTCCTGTGCACCCTTTGTAAGACCCCCTCAAATGTCTCTCTGCTGGCCACCGCCAGCCTCAGGCAGGAGCATCCTGCTCCACCGTTCTCAGCCCTCACGTTTCCTAGCCTGCGACCCCAACGCTGAATAGTGCCCCGATTTGGCAGAAGGGGAGCCCATGTCCAGAGGCAGGGCCAGCGCCCATGGTGAGTGCATGACGGGGTCAGCAGGTCAGTGACCATCCCCTCCGAGAGTCAGTGGCATGGGGCTGGTCACAGGGCAAGGATTCACCCCGACACTCCAGGGATGCTCAGTTTTTCCTGGAAGTTCCTGGACCCGCCCAGTCGCACGTCTCACTGCCCCCACGGCTGCCCGCCCGAAGGCTTAGAGCCCCTGGCTCACCCACTCCCAGGGCCCCAGCCCAGGATCCTGCCCTACCAACAGGGCTGGAGTCAGCTTCGGCCTCTGTAGAGGCTGGCTCCAGCCACTGCCCCCAGGAAGTCCCCTGGGCCTTGCCCTCCTCAGCCCTGAGACGTGCTGCCCCTGCCCTGGCCATGCTTTGCCCTCATCTGCCTGTGAGGGGCTCGCCTCCTCTAGCAGGAGCCCCTGAGGTGGCGTGGCCTGGGGCCCGGGGCTGGATTTCGGACAGGCGGTGGGTGATATAATGGATGCCAGGCCCCTGGGGGCCACACCCTGTCAAGCAGTATGACAAGGGTTGTTTGCTCCACGAAGACAGGACAGTGGGTAGACTTCCCCACACCTGCCCCCCTCACCCCTACTGTCTAGATCTGCGGCCCACCAACCTCCCTCCCCACCCCCTCCTCTGTCTTCCAAGAGATGTGGGCCCCCTGCCTCTAACCTGTTGCTGAAGGCAGGGCAGGCAGACTATGTGAGACCCCAGGCCCAGGGAGATGATGCTCTTCCTGCCCCACTAGCTCACTGCACAGGTGGAGAAACTGAGGCCCAGAGGAGAGGAGACTCACTGGGATGCAGGCCTCCGGCTTCTGCCTGCCCACCAGGGACTCCCAGACCCTCTCCCACCCCCTGTGGTCTCCTAGGTTGTGACCACAGAGGCCAAAGGGGAGAGTTCTATTGTAATCCTGGAAGACTCCTCAGAAGAGGTGACAGCCATGTGGGGGGCTGGAAGGGCGGGTGGAAATCGGTGGCTGAGCAGGAGCCCTTGCCCGGTGGGAGTGGGCAGGCCTGGGGCAGGAGACGTCAGGCAGGCCAGGAAGAATAAGATGGGAGTGCCAGTGGGGAGTTTGAGTAGGTGTGGAGGGCACCGCCTCCCAGCTGGTAGCTGCCTGCCTTGTTTGCAAGGCTGCTCGAAGCACAGACGGGCCGCCCAGACACAGTGCCCCAGTCTGCCCAGAGGCAGCCTGGGGATGGCCCTGCCTCCTGGCGGGGCGTCAGTTGAGAGGATCCCCAGGGGCAGCCTTGCTGGAGGTCTTGGCTCTTGATGCCCTCAGGAGGGAGTGGGGAGGGGGGCTGCCCAATTGTGCCCAATCCTCAGAACCCTGCCCTCGCCAGCCTCACAGGGTGCTACCCCCCCCCCCAGCAAGTGCAGACCAATCCCCTTCTGGCACTGAGGACCCAGACATTCAGGGCAGCCCAGCTTGCCCTTGCGGGGCTCCTGGGAACCAGGCCCAGAGTGCAGGTGAGACGTGCACGGTGGAAGCAAAGCAAGGGAAGGGGGTTAAACTCTGAGGGGGCGGGTGGAGGTTGGGGGTTGGGACAGTCTGGAAGGCCTGCCAGCAGGTGGCCCCTGCAGTCACAGAGGGGCAAGGGATTTGGACTTGAGCCTTAGTGGGGCTGGCCAGACTCCACTCTGCCCTTCACTGGGGGGGGTACAAGCTCTCAAGGGCTCAGGCTCTGAGCCTGCCTGCTTCCCGTCCTCCCTGTGGTGCCACGGTGACAACCTCCATCCTGGCAGAGAGGAGGGTGAACACAGTGCCTGCCTTGGCATGGGGGTGGGGAATTGGTGCCAGAGATGAAGTATTGCATCAGCGTTTGCTCAGTTGGTCCTCACAGAACGTTTCTGATACATACATTTTTTTAAGTCAAAATTTATTTTTTTGAATAATCTCTACACCCATCGTGGGGCTTGAGCTCATGGCCCTGAGATCAAGAGTTGTGCGCTCTCCAGACAGAGCCAGCCTGGCACCCTAGAACAGCTCTATGATTGTTATCACTAGTGGGAGCTACCGCTGCCCCCGCCTCCAGGAAGCCCTCAGTCTCTGTTGCAGATTCCGAGGCCAGAATTTTGGGGCTGCTTCTGGGTCCCATCGGAGAATGTCCTTTGCAATGTGAGGCCCTTGAATAGCTGTTTGCTTCAGGGGCGCTTGACTAGTTGATCAGGATAAATGGCAGAGACTGACTTTGAGACTTCTCTGGAAAATCCAGCTCATGCGCTCCCTGTGCTTACAGTTAAGTGTGTAATAAAACAGAACTGCAAGAACCCCAGGCTGGCCACGGGCCCACGGCTCTTTGTTGACCTCCACAGCTTTGGGGTTAGGCGTGCTAGCCCGCACCCAGACACCGGCCTAACAAACACCTACACCGCCCCCCCTCGCCTGAAAGCGCCCCGGAGGCTTCCAGCAGCGCCCTGTCCACTCCCAGGTCTGTGGCAGGGCGCCTCCCTGGCCGTCTCAGCCAGGCCTGTTCGCGTGCAGGGGCCGGGCTGCTGTGCACTCGGCGCTGCCCCCCTTCGCTGCTCCCCCCGGGCCCGCGGGCTGCCCGCACCTACCCTGCTCACGCCCTCCCTTCTCTGTGGCGGCCTCGGGCTCAGGCGCAGGAGGGGCGAGCGGTCCCGCGGGCACCTGCGGGTCCTGCAGCCTACCCTCCCACCCTCCCGGCGGGCTGGGAAGGGAGCCCCTGCGGTGTGGGTGCGCCCGGGGCCCCGGGGGCGAGCAGGGCGGGGCGTGGGACCGCGGGCCTCCTCCCCGAGCCGGCCTGGGCCCCGCCGGCGGCGGAGGAGGGCATTTCAAAGTCAGGCTGCCTCCGGAAGAGCCGCGTCGGCGGGAGGGAATAACTCGGCTCCCACCAGGCTGAGAATAGCTCGGAATTGGGTCACCCTCACCGAGAGCTCCGGTCACAGCCTCCAGCCTCTGACAGTAATCAGCTTTCTCCCTGACATCTGTCCCTTCAAAGGGGGACACGCTGGGTGTGGGCACATTTTTAGAAGAAGCAGAGGGGCCAGGGTGGGGAGGAGAATCTGTGAGCGGGTTGGCCCTGCACCCCCTCCCTGCCAGGCAAGGCCACCCCCAGCCCCCCTGGCCACCAGCCAGCACAGGCGGAGGAGGGAGTTCTGCTCTCTGGCCCCCCTTGCCCTTTATCTCCTGAGCCCCCCCTGACTCCCTCCAGGGCCCTCCTTCCTTCTGTGGTGGATGAAGGCGGCGGTGGGGAGGATTCTGGGGGCTCCTGTGTCTCCAAGCCCTCGGGCCCTTTGCCCTGAATCCCCCTGCCCTCCCCCGTCCTCCCCACACTCCCACAAAGCCTCTGTGTGCGCCACCACCCAAGCCCTTGGCACACATGGACCCTCTGAGTCTCAGTCCCCAGGTCCCTCCCAGCCTGTCCCCAACAGCTGAGCGTGGGCCCAAGGTCCGGGCGCCCCGGCGAGAGACAAATCACTGTGTCCTGGGGCAGGGTGTAGACAGGAATGTCTGGACTCAAACAGGCATTTTGGGGGAGTAAGAGATGCTTGAGTGGCCTTAACTTTGACAGGACCCAAAGGCCATGCACCCCTTCCTGACTTCCAGTCTCTGTAGCAAGGTCAGATGTGGCCTCCCCCACAAGGCAGGCTTCCGTCCACTCTGCTGGCCAGGCACTCTTTGCAAACCCACAAGGCCGCTCTCATGTTCCCCGTGGCAGAGCCGGCCCTAGCCTTTGGCCACAGGTGTGTCCAGGAACCATCCGGGGGGCCCGGTGCAAATGCACGTTCCTGGCCCCACCCCAGACCTACAGAATTTGGAACCTGGGGGTGGGGTGTGCAGGGGTCTCTGCCAGAGGGCCCTGATGTCTCTCCAACTCTTTTTCCATCTTGTATTTCTTAAAACAAGCAGACTGAACACATCTTGAGCGTAAGCAGCTCAGCCAACTCCATGGAAGCTTCCAGACCATCGACCTCCCTCTCCAAGGCCATGCTGTTGTCAATTATAGCTTAATTTTGCCTCAGCCTGGCTGGAATGTTTGTGTCAAGTCCCCAAATCCTTCTCCTGAGACGACTGTCTGCGGAGGCTCCCAGTGCTCGAGCCAGGGGTGGCGGGCGAGGCCGCTGGGCGACGCTGCACGCACACCTCGAACAAACCAAATAGCTCGTTTCACAAAATGAGACATTTGGGAAATGGGAAGCCTGAGTGGCTATTTCGTGGGTTGAAGGAACGAGCACTTTTTTAGGTGTGTTAATGATACTGTGGAAGGGGAAAGAGGCTAAAACCGGCCTCACGGTACCGGGTGAGGGGAGAGAGCAAGCCCGGGGCCTCGGACCTGGAAGGCTGCGCATTTTCTCGGCTTTTGCATTTCTTTGACGTTTTCCGTGATACCTTCTTTTATTTTTATTTTTATTTTTTAATCTTTTAAAGATTTTATTTACTTATTGGACAGAGAGAGACAGCGAGAGAGGGAACACAGCAGGGGGAGTGGGAGAGGGAGAAGCAGGCTTCCCGCCGAGCAGGGAGCCCGATGCGGGGCTCGATCCCAGGACCCTGGGACCATGACCTGAGCCGAAGGCAGACGCTCAGCTCAACGACTGAGCCACCCACGTGCCCCATGATACCTTCTTTTCAAGGAAAAACGCCCCAGGCTGCTTCAGCCATTTGTTTGCTCTGGACTCCAGCAGCATCCTTGCCCCTGAGGGTGCTCAAACTCAGTACTCTCAACCTCCCCTCCCAGGGCCACCAGCTCCTCTTGTCAGGGCCCTGGTGCTTCTCTAGGGTCTTCCAGTGTAGGGAAGGGGTTGGGGGTGGCGGGCAGCAGCAGGCTGGTCCCCGGCAGGGCGACAGTGAGCCATCCATTCTCTGCACCCCGCGGCACGGATCCGATGGCCACAGACCCAGAGGTGGGTTTGCTATGGTGGAGGCTGGGCCTGCAGAGTGGCCCCAGCGTGGAGCGTGGGGGAAGGGCAGGGAGCTGGGGGCAGCAGGGCCCCTCGCTTCCTGCCCCAGAAAAGGCTCCGTCCCACACCCCGGAGGTGGCGCCTGTCCTGACCTCTCCGGCTCCAGATGACCACCCTGTCTCCTCCTTCTAGCCTTGTACCCCTCTGCCCCTGTCCCACTGCTGCTAACAGGTCTGACCTTGTCCCCCAGAAAATGGCTCAGAAATCCATTTCATTGCAGTGTAATTGGCATGCAGTGGGTGGCACCCAGGCAACTGTCCTGACCCAAGAGCCCCGTGGGACTCTACGCCCCTTCCCCGTCCCTGTCCCCCCACCAGCCCCAGAAGCTGCTCATGGCTCTCCCTACTGTCATGACATCTGTGAGAAAGCAGACCTAAGTGGGACCGAAGCAGGGAAGGAGGCGAGGTGTGCACATGGGCCTGGTCTCGGGCAGAGCCGGGAGCCAGCACGTGGCAGGGAGCAGCGCCCCGGCCTCCTGAGCCAGCAGCCGCGTCGCCCAGGTGCTGGACGCAGAGGCCGGGCGGGCCCCCAGCTGCTAGATACCCAAGAGGCCCGTGGAGACTCGGGGCGCGCAGGAATGCGGGCAGCGGGCTGTGGGGTGGGGGCGGCAGGGGTGACTGAGGCGTGTTGCTAAGCTACAGGCACAGTGGACATTCCGGGCACTAGGCAACGGGGCAGGAGCTGTTTCCCAGGGAGGGGCAGGGACTGGAGGCCTGGGCCACCCCCCAGCGCTTCTGCCCCCCCCCGCCAAACTTGAGGGTGCAGGGGCTGCCTGGCCCATTGGGGTAGAGTGCAGCCTCTTCCCGGTGCCGGCCCCCCTCCTGGCGCCTTCTGTGACCCAGGCCCACTAGCTGGGCTCCTGCAACTTGGGGTGACCCAGCCCTCCCTGCCTGCCGCCTCCTCCTGGCCTCTGCCTCCTCTGATTGTGCTTCCCGGCTGGTCCCCCGGAGGGCAGATGCAGGGACTTCAGGCGGCCCTGGGCAGACCTTAGAGGTTTTGGTGGGTGCCCGCTTGGCACCCCCACCTCGAGTCTGGCCAGGGCTGGCTCTGCTCGCAGCCATGTCTGGCAGGGCCACGGGCCCCCAGCGGCTGTCCCCAGTGTGCAGCCCGGCCTCTGTTTGTCTGGGACGAGCAGAGGGCTTTTGTTTTGCTCTCTTCAGGCTCCACTTCCTCCCTCCGCGGAGAGACTACTAAGGAGCTCTGAGCCCAAGTACCACCAGCTGGCGGGGGACGGGGGAGGGGCGGCTCAGCAGGCTAGGAAGGGAGGTCCACGTGTCCACGTGTCTGGCCTTCCACCCTGCAGCCCTTCCTGAACTCCTAGGTCAGGCCACCAGGCCTTTGACCACGCAACCCCTCCATCCCCCACCCAGCGCCTTCTGCCCCTTGGGGCCACTCCACCAGGGCTCCCCCATCTCCTCTCACAGCCAGGCCACCAGCCCCTCTCACCCCACCACACTCCTGTGTGCGTGCGTGCACGTGCACACGTGAGCGTGCACACGCGCGCGCGCGCGCACACACACACACACACACACACACACACACACACAGCAAATACACGCACAGGCCAGGCATCATGGGATCCGGGGAGAAGCTGGATTCAGTGGCGGAGTGCAAAGAGCATTGCCTCGAGCCTCCCCCCATGACCAAGGCCCGCCCCCAGGCCAGGGGCCTAGCTGCCTGCCCCTCTCTCGGGGCTGCCTAACACCTCAAGCTCCCTCACCTTCCTGAAGCCCCCACCCCTGAAGCCTGCTTGCCTGCCCGCCGGGGGGGCACAACTAGATACCCCCCCACCAGCCCGAGCCCCCCACAGCTGCCCCAGGCCCAGCATGGCGTTTGGGGTGAGGTCTGCGCCTCAACCGGTGCTGTCACTCCTCTGGAGCCAAGCCAGGGGGTAGCCCCTCCCCCACGCCATCCACTTTCCTAGGAGGAAGGCCAGGCCTGGCCTAGGCTGAGCTGGGGCCCCTTGGGGTCTCTTTTAGGCTGAGAGCTGGGGACAAAGAGGCAGCTGCCAGCGGCGGGGGGTGGGGGGCCCGCGGCCTTTGTACGCGTCCGGCCCCTCCTGGTGACCTCACTGCCGGCCAGAGAAGGGCCCTTTCTTCCCAAAGGCGGCCATTGGGAATCCGCCTGGGGACAAAGCCGCTGCCTGGCGGGGAACAAGTGAGTGGACGGCCCCCCTCATGGCATAAATTAGGGGGCCTGAGGTGGAGGAGGGGAGGGCAGCTGCAGCGGGCGCCTGGGGCGGGGCACACCCATTCGCGTGTGCAAACGCACAGACAACCCCAGCCCCCACTCACACACCAGTGCACAAGGGCTGCCCCTCCAAGCCTCGTTCACTCATCCCTGCCGTGGTGGGCCCGCTGGCCCGGGGACACAGAGAGCATCTGCTGGGTGAAGGAGTGAGGATGTCTGCTGGGCGGGGACTCCGGTCCCCAGGGGGAGCTGGGACACACGGGGCAGAGGGCTGGGGCCGAGCCTGCACGTGGACCCCCAGAGCCGCCCCTCGGCCTTCCAGCTCACCAGGCGAGGGCAGGAAAACATTGGGTTTTAGATGATTGGTGTCGGAAGACACCCACCCCCTCTGGGGCCAAGGGCTTCCTGTCTGCAGGGCCCCTGCTGCTCCACAGAGTATCCTCACGGCCTTATTGGGCCTCAGCCCTCACTGCCCAGGGCATGGCCCCCGCCCCAGAGATGACTGCTGGGTGAGACCTGCGGGCCAGGGTGGGGCAGGGTGGCAGTGGGGCCATGTGGCCGCCACAGGGCGCAGCCAGCACGGGTCACCCAGACTGTCCCTCCGGCTGCCCCACGAATGCATCAGGTCTCCTCCGGGGGCTTTTGCTCAGCCTCCCTGGGCGTTGGAAACACTTGTCCCCACCCCCACAGCTCCAGGCCAGGCAGGCTTTCTGCCGCTGTTGGCAGTGGGTATGGAGCTGGCCCTGGACAGTCAGCTTGGGTCCCGGAGGCAGGTTCAGGTGCCATCAGGCCCTGGGGCAGGGGCGGTGGTCCTCCCTCCAAGAATGGCCGCCCTCCCCACCTGCCCCACCTGCGGTGAGTGGAGTCTGGCCCCGATGTCCTGGGAGGGCACTAGCCCTCCTGCGGGACCTGTCCCACGAGGGGACGTATGCGCTGCTCAGAGCTCTGTCCGCGGTGCTCCCAGCTGCCCCCTCCCACACTGGGGGGGGGGCTTGACCCGAGGCCTGTGGTCGGGATCCAGAGAACTTTGCAGCTTGCTGTCACCACAGCAGCAAGGAGAGCCCTGAGGTTTCTGGGGGGCTCCAAAGGTCTTTAGCAACCCCTGAGTCCACAGGCCACCAGGAGACAGGGAAGGGACTTGTGTGGCTGAGCACCTACTGGGTGCTGGACATTTCCGCACCCCATCTCTCCCTTCTATGCAACAGGAGACTGAATACCCACAGGCTGGGTCCAGCACCCATGGGTGGGTGGCAGGCCAGGAGGGGGCCAAGGCTACTAGGGCAGGGAGCCCCCGAAGGGCAGAGTGTGCAGCCCCCCCCATGCCTGCAAGCCCTGCACCCTCTCCTGGAACAGCGTGCCGGCGCGCCGCGGGGGCGGGGGGCGGGGTAAGTAGGCCAGCGCTTTGTGCCGTTGCCATGGTGCTGTAGCGGCCGCCTCCTGGGCCCTTCCCGGGACACCGCCAGCCGCCGCCGGGGCTCCCTCTCCAGCCCGCCCGGCCCCAGTCAGGCGCTGCTCCCAGTCTCCGAGCCCCGCCCCCCCGGCCCCTGGCCCACCCACCGTCTGCCGGGGGCCACGGCAGAATGTGTCTGTCCCACCTCGAGACACACACACACACACACACACACACACACACACACACACACACACA
>NW_027397070.1:71493018-71551623 GCF_003265705.2 Callorhinus ursinus
CACACACACACACACACACACACACACACACACACACACACACACACCCCGCCACACACACCCCCCACATACCACGCACGTGCACGCGCACACAGCACGGCGCGCGCGCACGTACACAAAGCCCGGCGCGCGCGCGCGCACAGCACATACGTGCACACACATGCACCGCCACCCGAGGCGCTCGGTGGAGCTGCCTAGCCGCTGCACTGGAGTCCCCAAGAGCGTCACATCCACCACGCTCCGGCGAAGTGTGGGGCAAGATGTCAGTGCCGAGCTTCAGCTCCAACACCCACCTGGGCTCCCAGAGCTGGGCTTCGCAGGGCTTAGCAAGGGGCCCGCCTCGCCTCATCTGCTCTCTGAGGGTGGGGAGGAGAGGAGGGGGCTCTGCTGGCTTAGGACTTAGGGGACACACTGGTCTAAAGCGAGGACGTGAGTGGCACTGAGTTCGGATGAGGTCCGCCTCCGGGACGCATTGGGACCTGCTGGGCTTCTTCCCACACGATGGCTGCTGCCACCCCAGGGCTCCACGTGGGCCCCCTTCACAGACAGTGGCCCAGAGACTCACTGATGGGTAGCTGCCTTGGCCAAGACCTCGGGCTGACTCCGGGGCCAGGGGAGCACAGAGAGGCCCTGGGGCCCTGGGCAGCCCGACCTGACTCCCATGGTCAGCTGATGTCGAAGCGTGGAGTCTGGGCATCAGGGGAGGGAGCCAGGGCCCCTGAACCTGTGCAGGACCCCACTGAGGGCGGGCAGGGACAGAGGCCCGGCTGGGGGCAGGGCAGGGCGGTGGCTGCTGAGAGGCCCCAGAAAGCTTCCTTGGGCAGGGGTCTGGTGAGGGGTGGCAGAGGGGGGCTTCCTGGAAGGGCAGGTGGATGGGCTGGAGCCAGGGCACTGGGGCAGGGCAGGAGTCAGTGGACATCAGGGGAGGAGGCGGGAAGAGGGCCTTCCTTGCTCCTGGGGCAGAACTGATGGCAAGGCGGCTTCCCTTGTGCCAAGGTCACGGCCACGGTTGGGGCCACACTGGAGGCCAGGAGTTAAGGTTCCCCCACCCCCCAGTTGTACCCTGGGTCACCGCCAGGCTCCAGAAGAGCAAATGAGGCTGCTGGGGCTGGTGCCATCACCCCCCAGCCCCTGCCCCTCCCTTGCCCCGGCTGCTGTGGGCGGCACGAAACCAGCCTCCAGAGGTCTGCCTTGCTTGGGGACAGGTGACCTTTGCTTCACCGCCACCTGTGCTTTACTGCTTGCCCCTGACCCCACAGTGCAGTGTGGGTGCCCGGTCACCTGGGGACGGCCCTGGGAGGCCTGCGGGGGAAACTGAGGCCCGGAGAAGAACAGAGGATGACAGGGGTCCTTAAGCCACAAAAGCACAAGGGGGAGGCGCAGGAAGGGTGACGACCAGCCTTCCGTTCTCCCAGCAGCCCTTCCTGACCCTGAGGGCCAGACCCCAGCCCAGGCACACCTATGTGCTTCCTTCTTTTCAGCTTTCCTTGACTTTCTCCATCCTGCTGCCCTAGAGCCCCAAACACAGGAGCTGTAGTGGGGCCTGAGGACAGAGGAGGGGGTGGAGATTCCCCAGCTGCAAGGGGGTGTCTGTCCAAGGCCAGAGCACCACAGAGCCCCAAGGGGCCAGCACATGGGGCTGGGGTCTGGAAGGTCGAGCTGGGGTTACCCAGGATGGGGGACCAGCCTGCGGGGAGGCGTGGACAGACAGGCAGCATGGGCCCCCCTGCCTGCCAGGCGGTGGGGGCTCCACCCTGACGGTGTGAGGCGGTCCGCCAGACCCCAGCTCCGAGGGGCGCGTCGGAAGCTGCGAGAACCACAGGGCTCTGCGCGGACCTCCCGCCGTGGTGCATGGTCGTGGCGTTGACGGGTCACGGAGGCCCCACGGGCAACCAACTGGGGGCAGAAGCCGCGGCCACCTGTCCAGCAGCGCGAGGGCAGGTGCGCTCGGCGGGCACCCAGGAGCGACAGCTGAGCGGCCAGCCGGCTGCTCGCTTTCCGCTGCTCCCTCCACCCTGGGAGGCGCTGGGTCCCGGAGGCCGGGTCTCGGGCGCCGCCTGGCGGCCGCTATCGCAACCACAATCACAATACACGACCAGCTCAAGAGACCTCCAAGGTCAAGGGGGCCGCGTGCCAAGCAGGTGCGGGAGCAGGGAGGGCCGGACTGTGCGGAGGGCCGGGGGCTTGGAGGGGATGGGGGTGGGGGAGGGTTTGGCTGGGTCCTCCTTCTCCTCTAGAGGTCTCACTGGGAGGGGTCCCCTGGGGCTCCCTCCCAAGCCTGCCGTTGCTCAGGCCTAGCGTCTGGATAGACACCCATGGGATGAGTCACTGCGCCAGGCTTGGCGCTGCGGTGGGTTGGGCCTAGGGGAAAGCGCGCGGTCCCAGAGGGCCATCCGTATTGCTGTATCGTACCTGGCTCTCTGTTCCTGGGGACTTTCTGATCCAGAGGCGATCCTGCTGCCCAAGGCGCCCACAGCTCCCCGCACAGCCAACAAGGCGCCCCGGGGTCCTGTCCCGCAGACTCTCACCTGACCTCCCACCCACAGCTCCAAAGGGCCTTTGCCTGGGTGGTGGTTCCGCCTGCACACTCTCCCCCAGATCCTGTATGACCCCTGCTCTCAGGACCGCCCCAATAGCCATGGTGGTCCCAGGACACCTTCCTTTCCTTTGAAAGCCTGGGCGGGGGTGGGGGGCGAGGGCGGGCAACCGGGTGTCCCAGGGAAAGTAAGGCATCGGGAGCCAGGAGCTGAGGGTCGCCGGGAGTGCCCTGGGCCTGCCTCAGCCGGCCTGCAGGGAGGGAAACGCCAGGAGGCCGGCAGGGGGTGCCCGCGCGAGACCTCAGGGTGAGGGCGGGCTGCCGGCACCTCGCTGCCCCAGGCCCAAGGCGTGCGCTGGCCCCTGTGGCCCGTTGCATCTTTGCACCTTAATAACCAGCTCTTTTTGTTAGCTAGACCCGGGGAGTTCTCCACTTGCCTTCTTGAGCAACTCTGTCCCCACGCCGAGGGGCGGGGGCAGGCCAGACCCCCAGGAGCCCCCACCCCTGGGGCCGCCCTCACTGCCCCACCCCAAATCCTCTCCCTGGGTCCCTCTCTCCGCTTGCTACTCTTACGGCGCCCTCCCTCCTGGGCCCCCTGCCCTGGTCCCATTGCGCCCAGTCCAGCGCCTGCCCCTGCCACTGGCCGGGGGGGGGGGCGTGTGTGGGGGGGTGCAGAGCGCTCAGCAAATCACCCGGTCCTGAAAGACCCAGCGGCTCCCGCGGCTCCCTGGGCGCCTGCCATCCGTCGGCTCCGTCTCCGCTCCACCCCTGCTCCCTGCCCAGCTCCGCCAGGCCCTCAGGTATGCCTGGCACCGGGCTCTGGGCCTCCACCCCTGCCTCTCCCTCACCTGGGAGGCCTTCCCAGCCCGAGGGGCTTGGTGTCAAAGGTGTGCCCCTCAAGGGGCGTTCTCTGACTCCCCCACCAGGGGCACATGTGCAGGGCACACACTCACCCTGCCCCTGACCTGTGTGCTCCATGACCCTTGTCTGCCTTCTCCCCAGACACGGGGACACTCCTGGGGCTGGGGCTGCCAACCCCCCGGGTTCCCAGGACAGGGCCCATGGAACTGTGCTACACGAACACAGGAGGCCATCCCTGACTCAGGACGTCATCCCGGCCCCCCCCCCCCCCGCTCTTCTGCCAGCCCCGGTGGTGCTGTTTCCGGTCATTCACTCACTTGACAAACATTTCTTTGGTTGGGCCAGGTGATGTCCTAGGGACTGACGATACTGCCAGGAAGAAACCAGTTTCGTGATCTCAGGGTCCATGTGGAGACAAGAGTGACTGGCCAGGTGTTGTGGCTTCAGGCCGAGGGATTCTCCGCCGGGCCTGCCAGGCTGGACTGCCACTGGGTTCCTGGCAGGTGGCGCATGCGGTCAGTTCCCACTGCCCCTGGGGTTCGCTGGACTCAGTCTGCAGCCTGGGGTGGCTACTGGCCACTCAGCAGTCCGACCGGACGTGCCAAGGATTGGGGACAGCAGCCCAGGAGCCAATCCTTTCTGCAGGGCTGGCCACCAGGGGTTCGCAGGGTTGCCTGTGACCAGGCATGAGATGGGAGCAATTCCATTCTTTGCCCTCCCCAGGAAAACAGCATCCCAGGATGGTGAGAGAGAAGGGTGGCTTGCACCCAGACCTCAGGGGTCCTGGTGGGACCCTCCACGCCCATTTCCACCTCGTGAGCTCTGGTGCAGTGCTCCTCTTGGCAGAAGGTTCCTGCCTCTGCCTGACACATTGGGCCTTGGGCACCTTGCTGTCCAGCCCCCCCGACCTGGCCAGGAAGATGATATGACCAAGGAGGCCACAGTGTGCACCCCCCGGAGGGGGGGCTCCCTCATGTGAGGGCTGCCTGTGTCCCTTCGGCTCCTCACCTGGCTAGGTGCTCAGCCAAGGGCAGTTGGTCAGAGGCAGGGGTGGCGATACACCAGCCTGGCTGGGCCTCTCACCACACGGGCCTTGGTCTGGGGCACTCTTGACCGTGCCCAGGGGATGAGATGGCTATAGGGCGAGTTCTTGACCGTGACACCAGGATCCCAGCTTCAGGTGCAGTAGACCATAGTTCTTTGAATCCTAATGAGCTTTATTTTTATTTAAGATTTTATTTTATTTTATTTTTTTAAAGATTTTTATTTATTGAGAGAGAGAGAGAGAATGGTAGAGAGAGAGCATCAGAGGGAAGAAGGTCAGAGGGAGAAGCAGACTCCCCGCCGAGCAGGGAGCCCGATGCGGGACTCGATCCTGGGACTCCAGGATCATGACCTGAGCCGAAGGCAGTCGCTTAACCAACTGAGCCACCCAGGCGCCCTTTATTTTATTTTTTTAAAGTGTTAAGTAGGCTCCATGCCCAACGTGGGGCTCAAACTCATGACTCCGAGAACAAGAGTTGCATCCTTTACCGACTGAACCCACCAGGCATCCCAAGGCAGCTGTTCTGAACACTCGATGGAGCTCTCTGCAATCTGAGACTTTCCATTCATGTAGTCAGCAAGTTCTTGAATATGTATTATGTAGCAGGAGCCGAGAGCACCACTTCCCAAGAAGAGTTCATTGAAAGGACATGGTGAGTTTGGAAGGCAGTGTGGGGTGGCCCGGCGAGGGGTGACAAGTGAGCCAGAGGCCAGGGAGCTGTGGGAGGAAGGGCAGGTGTGGAGGCCATGCCTGCAGTCTGGCCAGGTAGGAAGGTGACGGGGCCACTCAGCCCTGTGTCCCAGGCCCCTGGAGGACAGGGACGGCGACACTCATGTCAGCATGAGGGCTGGCCGTGTTCACTCGGGAAACAGGCTACAGGGAAATGGCTCAAGAGTTTAAAGATTTTATTTTGAGAAAGCACGTGAGCAGGGCGAGGGGCAGAGGGAGAGAGAGAGAGAGAGAGTCTCAAGCAGACTCCGTGCTGAGCGCAGACCCAGACACGGAGCTCGATCCCATGACCCTGAGATCATGACCTGAGACGAAACCAAGAGTCGGATGCTCAACCGACTAGGCCACCCAAGCACCCCAAAATGGCTTGTTTATTGTATAAATGAAATGTTGTGACCACAGAGTGAAGACAAGATGTGGAGGCAGGCCGTGCTCCTCAAACTGGGAGCCATGGCCTCCTGGCAGCTCAGGAAGGTGTACGGATCCAAAGAGGAGAAATATTAACTTCACTTTGAGGATAAGTAGGAAGGAGGTATTTTTCCAGTTATAATTCACAATGAAGAGACATGAGGACAGAGTAAGACGCTGGTTTAAGACAGTATTTCTTTTTTTTTTTTTTTAAAGATTTTACTTATTTATTTGACAGAGAGAGACACAGCGAGAGCAGGAACACAAGCAGGGGAATCAGAGAGGGAGAAGCAGGCTTTGCATGGAGCAGGGAGCCCGATGCGGGGCTCGATCCCAGGACCCGGGATCATGACCTGAGCCGAAGGCAGACGCCTAACGACTGAGCCACCCAGGCGCCCCTAAGACAGTATTTCTTATGAAGTTTTCCCACCAAAAGGGATGCAGGGTGGGGGGTGGGGCGCCTGGTTGGCTCAGTCGGTTGAGCAAGCCCCTCTTGATCTCGGGGTTGTCGTTTGAACCTCATGTTGGGTATAGAGATTACTTTAAAATCTTAGTGGGGCGCCTGGGTGGCTCAGTCGTTAAGCGTCTGCCTTCAGCTCGGGTCATGATCCCGGATTCCCGGGATCGAGCCCCGCATCAGGCTCCCTGCTTGGCGGGAAGCCTGCTTCTCCCTCTCCCACTCCCCCTGCTTGTGTTCCTTCTCTCACTGTCTCTCTCTCTGTCAAATAATAAAATAAAATATTAAAAAAAAATAAAATAAAATCTTAGAAAAAGCGGGGGGGGCACCTGGGTGGCTCAGTCGTTAAGTGTCTGCCTTCGGCTCAGGTCATGATCCCAGGGTCCTGGGTTTGAGCCCTGAGGTGTGCTCCCTGCTCAGCGGGAAGCCTGCTTCTCCCTCTCACACTCCCCCTTCTTGTGTTCCCTCGCTCCCTGTCTCTCTGTCAAATAAATAAAATCTGAAAAAAAAAAAAAGAAAAAAAAGGATGCAGGGTTTTTTGACATTTGGAGCCCAACGTGGCGTGCACTAGGTAGCGTCCGCCTCAACCTTTGGTGCTAAGCGCCCACGTTGCAGAAAGGTGCTGGAGCTTGGCAGAAGAGCTGAGATTTCCGGCCCCAGCCTGAGCTCTCAACTGCTGGGCCTGAGTTATCAGCTGCTCCCCCAGGTGGGCCATCATGAGCTCCTGGGCTGTGCACAGTGTGCTCAGGAGCCCTGCAGGTAGGACCTGCCCTCCAGGTAAACTGGGGCAGGAGTTCTGCTGAGTTGGCGCTGTCCTGGATAGTGACTGCCTTTCCTATGTGCCCTGTGACCCAGGGCATTTCCTTGGGCAAGTGATCACCCGAAGGTCTGAATCATCTATGAAACAGAGTACTAAACCTACCTTGGAACACTTCTGAGAATTAAGTGTGTGTATAACATGCTTCACACAGGGCCTGGCGCACTGGTTCAGTCAGTCAGAGATGGCTTGGAAAATGAAGCATTTACATTACAGCAGAAGTGGGGGCACCTGGGTAGCTCAGGCAGCTAAGTGTCCGACTCTTGATCTCAGCTCAGGTCTTCACTGAGCTTGGCGGAGAGTCTGCTTGGAAGATTCTCCCTCTGCCCCTACCCCACCTCACTCTCTCTCAAATCAATCAATCACAGCAGAAGCCACCATCTGACACATCTTGACCACCTGGGTAACCTCAGAGTTGCATCCAAGGGCCCAATCTGGGCCTTGCTTGCCCTCCAGCTGGCACATTTGCATGCCAGGGCTTCACCCCAGCCCCCTCCGGGGTTCCTCCTGTCCAGTGCCGTTAGGGACCCCTGAGCCCCCTCCCTCAGCCTCCCTGGGCCATGACATCCCCTGGCCTCACCAGTGCACACTAAGCACCCTCCTAGCTCCTGATGCCCAGGCATTTATGCCAGAGACAGATCCAGAGCGCCCAGCACAGCATGTCCTCTACCACCTTAACCAGACTGTCGTTTCTTTGGGGCCACATGGTGTGATGGATATTTTCTGACCATTAGCACGGCCATGCGGCACGCAGTAGGAGCTTGACGACACTGGTTCTAATGTCCACAAGGAATCAAAGCCTAATGTGGTATACAGTGCATCTCAGTGTGTGGCAGAGAATTTATTAAAAAATTTCCAGTTTCCCCCAAAGTATTCTTTTTTAACCTGTACAATTTCTTTCTTTTCACTTCTGGGCCTAGGCCACATTTGCATGGCTGAGCATGTGGGTCACATGGAAGACACTCGCAGCAAGAGAGAAGACAGCAGAAACGTGCTCGTAGAAGGCTAGAAGCAGAACAAACAAGGTCCTGCTTTCATGAACAGGTGTACAACGGGCAGAGAAACTGCCCAAGTGAGTGGGGCTCGTCCTCACTGGAGATGGAACAGGGAGGTGGCCGAGGGCTCAGGAGCCCTGGAAGGACTAACTGGTCAGAAATACCAGTTCTCTGCTAATGAGAAGATGAGCTTCAATAGCACACCTTAAGCCTTTTCTCCGGGGAGAGGAGTTTCCTAGACTTTCCCCTCTTTGCTACAGGTAAGGTCACCTGTGTGCACAGGCCCATGGGCAGAACGGGAGACCATATCTCCCGTTCTCTGGTCCCCACACTTCTGGGGTTGCTTACATGGAACGGTTACCCCTTCACCTGCCACGGGACCCTGGTCTGTGCTCACCTGGCCACCTCCTTAGGCCATTACCACCAACTGGACCGACAAAGCCCACCTTCCCCATGCCGGGCCCACTCTTCCAAGACAACATTCCTCACCCGGGTTGGATAGTATATGAAGGTGAATCAGAACAGAACTCACACCTCAGACTCACATCCTTTCTCCACTGCAAAGATAAGCTAAGAGATTTTTATTGCATTAATAATTAAGGGTATACTAATATCTCAAAATACTGATTATTTCAGACATACGATTACAATAGTCATACAATGAATAGAGTAGGGATAGAACCAACACACTGGAGGAACACATCTGTATTGTACATCAAAATCAATGGCAAATATTTCTCCACTTATTCTTAGAAAAATACTAGACACATTAGAAGCTGAAAAGCTTTGCTTAAAAATAATCTGTACGTACAGGATAGGCTTAGACCTTCAAAAACCAGATAAAAATTGGCAAAGTAAAACAAATGAGCCACACTGGTGAAGCATCTCGCACATACTACTAACTTGTATCACATACACTATACCAAGGCATTGTAGCAAAATAAAGCATCCCACTGTACTTAGGAGACTTATTCATTACATTTATTTTCATAACTACTTCATTAGAGGTCGACTGACTTTAGTCTAATTTGGGTAAAGGCTGACCTGAAAGCAAAGCTGTCTGCATGTGAGGTAAAGAAAGCAAACATTCCCAGCCAGTTTTTGCATGAACATGGATTATACCGTTTAATGCAGACCCAAGGCCAAACATTTTTTTGGGGGTAGGTTTTACTTCCATTACAGGTTCTCTTCATGTAAGATCATAAAAATACAATACAGTGTCATGAGCCCAATTTAAAGTTACATGAGGCAGCCCCTATGAACACAGACAGCTCCCAGCTGGGGACAAGAAAAGCCAAATCCCGTGTCACTAGGGTTCCTTATGGGAAAGTCATCAGGTGCAAGGAGCTAGAACGGGTTGGACAGGAGACGCCACGCCTCAAGTCACTTGAGGATGGTCTGATCATCTCGATGACCAAAAGAGCCCCCGCGAGAAATCCGCAATGGCGCTCGAGACTTCCCTCCACTTACAGGCAGCGCTGTAAGGCAGAGCTGAGCGGCACTGGAAAGGCTACAGAACACCTTGTTTGAAATGAAGAGCACAGGCAGTTCCCTTTTGGAAGAACAATGGATACTTTGAAAGGAAATGCTGACATTCAACCTTCAAATCTGACATTGAAAGTGACGTAGAGCCTGGGGCAGGACATGCCTCAAGTGCTTGAGAGGAAGCCCTGATTTCCCAGGGGAGTAAACTGAGGCAGCACTTGAGTTTAGAAACTCCTTTTAAGAGCACCCGAAAATGATGATACAGAATAGCAGTCCTAAAAGGACTTCGGCCAAAATGAGCTCCCAGGGACCTGCAGGCACCAGGGGCTGGATGCGCACACGGGAGGGGCTCAAGGCCCAAAGACGCAAATGCCTTTTGACTTGGGCAATGCTGAGACAAGGCGGAAAAGTCTCTTGAGGGCCACACTTTTATCATCTTTTCGGTATTTAGGGCTATTCCCTTATCTCTTATTTTTAGCTGCCTACATAGTTACCAAATCATTATCTCTGAAAGAACATTACAGACTACCAGAGTCCAAAGCCGTACTCTAGAAGGGTTATTGTGTGAAAGGTGACAACAGTCTGTTCGTCATCATGCTGGGACCAACACGTTATCAAGGCACTTCAGAACTTTGGGAAATTCTTTTGACCCATCAACTGGCAGCCATAGAACTGGACCCTCAGAGAGCACATACAGAAATCTGTATACCCTTCAGCAGAAGGAAAAACACCACACACAGACAGAGCTTACTGGCTCTTTCTGGCCCTAGAGACACCTCCACGTGCCGGGGACGTGAGCTATGGAGCCCGGCAGATGCTTAGAGCTGCTTTCACTGCTCAGTCCCAGGGTGCGAGGTGTTCAGACGCTAGGAGGAGCTCACCTCCTCGGACAAGCTAGCAAGGTCTGGTCCTGCAGAGCCACTGGTGGATTCTGCTCACCGCCGCTATAAAACAGCACTGGGTGTGTGTAAGGAGCTTGTCCGTGATGCAGCCTTGAATAGAAGCAGCCCGGGACATGCTACAGACAAGTCTGCTTAGGTTTAGCACAACCTGACATCGGTAACTGATCTCCAGCTTTCATGATCTTGCCACAGGGATGGGTGTTTCCTTTTTTTCTTTTTTTAAAAGATCTCCTAACTTCACTTAAATGTTCCCATCCTTACTGATGACTACGGAAGAAACTTGTAAATTCAGAGTTTACAACAAAACCTGAAGGTAATTAGTTGGTGTTTTTTCCCTTCTTCAGGGCAATCTCAAAGGTTTTTTTGCTATTAATTTTCATAATTTTCTGTTGCACGTAAGATTTTCTCCTCTAAATGAAGAGTATGGGGGAAAACACAGACACCATTTTCCGAACAAAAAATGCTTATGAAAAAACAGAAAATCTGAAAACAAAAAAACCCCCACCCTATTAACTTGGGTTGGACCAATCAGGCCTTAGAAACAGAGAAAAAAAACCCAAACCCTTCTGCTTTATGTAGCGTAATAGAACATATCATTGTTTGCTTTTGTGTTTGGACCTTACTTCTACCTAACCAAAAATTTCCCCCTTTCTCATAATTGTTCTAGTGCTCTATCAGGTTATGTCTATATGTAGATCCTGAAAGATCTGCATTTCAATGCTTCCACAACCCACTTAAAAATGACAAAAGCTGCCCATTCCACTTTCTGATTAAAAAAACCCCCCAAAACCACACAACATACAGATAATGATCCAAATGGAAAAATTAACGTGCTATAATGACATTTGTTTGGCAACATCAAAAGCAGCAGAGATACTGAATATAATTTGCTTAAATCATAAAAATGGAGATTGAAATCTGCATGTATAAATCACATTTAGGCTCAACGAACTGAAAGCTCTCTATAAATACATAGAAGTATGTATAAAGTGCAAAACAAGAAGTATCAACCGTGAGATGGGTAGTGTTTAGTACTCCCATTCGTCGGATTTCAAGTCGAGATAGCTGAGGATGTTCTGGGCGAGCTTCACCGCCTGTTTCCTGGCAGCCTTACACTTCTCTTCTCCTTGTGGGTCGACGGCGTCCAGGGCCAGCAGCTGCTTGGTGAGCAGCTCTTCCAGCCTGATGTAGTTCTTATCAGTTCGGTTCCCATCAAATGAAAGAACTTCGCCCTGGATCTCGGCCAAGTTTCCAAGGATGTTCCAGACCGCTTTATGGGACGGGTGCTCCTCACAAGCAAACGCCTTCCTCTTCTCCAGGGCCTCCTTCAAGTCAATGTAGGTTATCAGGGTTTGCACCTCAATCACCGCTCTTCTCCGAGCTTCCCGGATGCAAGGGTTCTTCTCGAGACTGATCTCATCCAACTGTCCAATCAGACCCTGCAATTCTGTTTTGGAGCTCAGGTATAATTCAGGAGGGTTTTGTGCTTGAAGAAGTTCATTTTTTATTTCTCTCATTCTCTTGAGGACCTTTTCTATCTTTAAAATGGAATGATTCTGTCCCAGGTCAAATGCATAAGTAGTATCTGCTTCCTCTTCCAAATCCAAATATTTCAATAATTTGTTGATATCTTCCACAACCTCCCGCCGGTAATTTCTGATTTCCGTACGCCCGCACACATCCAGAGCATCCAGATCCGCAATCAGGCCCGAGAGCACACAGGATAAGTGCCTGCAAGTCTCATTACTATTCACTCCCATCAGAAGTGCAATCAGAGTGCCCCTGGCCTTGTTCACCTCACACATCACCGAGTTGATTTTGGCAACTGAAGGATGCACATCCTCGGAGAGTGGCAGAGAAGGCTGCTTTTTCACGCAGTCTTCAATGATCTCTTGCACCGCACAGATTTTGGTTAAAGTGTGATACCTTGCTTTCCGCAAGGAGATCTTCCCTCCGGTTTTGACATGTGTCAGCCTCAGGATGATATCCTGGATGCCTTCTTCAAATTCATCAGTTACACAGTTGCCCCCACTATAAAATGGCACAATCTTCTCTTTCACCAGGGACTGGGCTTCTTTAAAGATGTTCTGTATTTCGATCCGGTGTGGGTGGTTTGCATTCTGCTCCAACTCTTTGAGAAGACGCTCTGTCTCTTGTGCCGCCCTCTTCCTCGCTTGCTGAATATCTCCTTTTCCTTCAGTATCTACAGAGTCTATTTCAAAGAGTTGTTTTGTTAGAAACCTCTCCAGTTTCTTGTAATTCTTGTCATCTGACAGACCACTGAAGCCAATTACTTGCTGTTCTATACTTTTTACTTCCTTTTGGATTTCCTGAAGCCTACTGATAGAAGGATGTTGGTTTCCCATATCCATACTTTTGTTGTGTTCGGTTTTACAAGCACTAAAAAAATGACAAGAAGGCCAAATTACACAAAGTCTCTACAGAAAAGTAATCGTATGTTCATTTATTCTGAGATTATCATTTTAAAAAAATATATTCAAGAAAAAGGGCCCATCATTACTGTTATCTAAACAACAGTCATACTCAAGTACACAGAGTGTGACTAATCCACTTTCCTGAAAATCACCTACACAAAGCAGTGATTAAAGAACAGACAGCAGGGGCGCCTGGGTGGCTCAGTTGGTTGGGCGACTGCCTTCGGCTCAGGTCATGATCCTGGAGTCCTGGGATCGAGTCCCACATCGGGCTCCCTGCTCGGCGGGGAGTCTGCTTCTCCCTCTGATCCTCTTCCCTCTTGTGCTCTCTATCTCTCATTCTTTCCCTCTCAAATAAATAAATAAAATCTTTAAACAAAATAAAAAATAATAAAGAAACTAATTTATAAAAAAAAAAAAAAGAACAGACAGCATACTGCAGTGGGGAATGAGCTGGAGCTCTGAGCCTGTGAATTTCCAGTGTCCACAGCTGGAAGAGAGTAGCATATGTCTTTACACGTGCCGCACGAGGTCAACTACCAGCCTGGAGACAGCACAAGTATCTTACATAATATTAACATTGGCCCTGGTTGTTGGCAACAGCAGGGCTCCTTTGTGGATGTAAAACAGTAGCTCGTTTAACCTTCAAAGGTAACAGTGCCATCCCAGCACCCCCCTGGCCCAAAAGCTATGCCTCGTTTCCAGAAAAAGTGAAATAGCAGGGGATCCCAGTCACCCCCGAAAGTCCCGCAGAAGCGGGACTTTCCACCCTTCCTCTCCACCCTTCCCACGCTTCTACAAAGCCACCCTGTTTCCCCCGGCCCCCTCTGAGTACCTCGCAAATCCTCCCTCCACAGGAAAGGAAAGGTGAACTGGCACTGTGTTAAAAGCACCGCCTTGGCCTTTGGGGGGCTAGTACCTCCCCCCGCCCCCAAGTGCGACGACTATGAACAATTCATTCATTAGCCTCCCATTCAGAGTCCGGAATGGCTTCACGCAGGTCTTCTCCCCCATGCTCCCGAGTTTCTACCAGCCGGCTCACGCACGAGGACGGATGATCCGTTGACACCAATCCCTTGCGGGTGTTCGGGCCAGGAACATGTCTCTGGAGGCCCACGAAGGGCGGGCTGCCCGGCTTCTCTCCCCCCCCTTCTCGCCCTTCCCTGCCAGCACTTTACCCAGAAGAGGTCTAAGCTGGTTTAGTCTGGCTCCCCGTGGGTGACGTGGCGAGGTGGAGGGTCAGCCCTTCACGGGGTGCGGCACCGGAGCTGGGCCCCTAGCTGCATCCCTCTCACCCCTGCCGGCTAGGTCTGAACCGGGCGGCCGGTGAAGGGGCCGGCGGTGGCGCGGCAGCTACTGGCCTCAGCGGCCGCTCCGGGCGTCGCGCCGGGACCCCCGACGCGCCCGCCGGCCCTGACCTCACAATGGCCCGCGCGCGGAGGGGGCGGCCGCGCTCGGCCGCGCCGCCGAGCCCCCCGGGCGGGACTGGAAGCCCCGGGAGAGGAGCGAGCGGGCCGGCCCGCGCCCGACGCAGGCAGGACGCGGCGCCTGGCCGAGGCCGGGTCGGGCGGGAGCGGGGCGGGGGCGGCTCGCGGGCCCTCCAGCCGCCGCTCGGCGCTCACCTGTGCCTCCCGCGCCATCGCGCGCTCCGCCGCCGACGTCCAGCGGCTCCGCGGCTCCCGCCGTCGCCAGTCCCGCGGCCCCGCCCCCGGCCGAGCAGCCCTCGCCCTGGGAAAACGTCCTCCGGCGTCGCGCCGCCCCGCGCCCGCGCCGACGCCGCCACTACCGCCCGGCACGGCGGCCCGGAACGGCCCGCGGCCCAGGAGCAGCCGCCGATCCCCGCCCCCGCGCCGCGTCGCCCGCGAGGCCGGTCTTCCGCGGGGAGAGCGCACGGTCGGCCGCGCCGCTCCCTCCCTCCGGCTTTGCGACCGTGCCGTAAGGCAGCCCGTCGCGCGGGCGCGGCTTTGCCGTGCGCGGCGGCAGCCGAGGGACACTGGCCATGGCGGCCTTGCGGCCTCCGGGGGGGGCTTTTCTCCCTCCGCTCTGCCGTGCCTTCGCTGGCCCCGGCTGTCAGCGCGCCCCTGAGCGCGGCGCGGAGCGCAGGGATGCGGCGTCCGGCCGGGTAAGCGGGGGTCCTGCAGAGGGCGGGCCGGGAGGGCGGGCCGCCAGAGGACTGACCCAGGGACACCTGTGGGCCCCGCACCCCTTTGTGCCCGGCTGCGGCGTCAGCCGGACTCTCCAGGAGCAGGGCCCGCGGCCTGCGGGGGGCGGGGGCGCGCAGGGTGGGCAGTCCCCCGCGCGAGGGGCGCCCGACCTCCCGGCCTCGGAGCCCCCCGGTGTCCTGCGTCAGCCGCCTTGGTGTCATGGAGCCGAGGGTGTCGCTGCCACCCGGGGACCGTTGACAGAACTTTTGCTAATGCAGCAGAGTCGGCTGGCGAGTCTGTACGCACCTTTCCGCTCCTCGAAAATAATTCTTATAGTTGAGCTCTTGATGTGCACAGCATGTTTTGTTGTTTGGGTCTGCGTTTTGTCTTCGTTAAGGTCATTAGTGGTTTTCTTCAAGCGACGGCACACTTAATCGTTGTATTTTGTAGGACTGCCCCTTGAATAGTTTTTCTTGTTTGGAACCTACGTGCATACGTGCATTTCACGGGTGGAAGGTTAATGGTTAATAACCTGTAGCAACAAAGAATGACAGTTTTTATAAATTGCACTTCTTTGGGGAAGGATGTTTTGTCCACGAAGCCCTAGGCTTTGATTCCAACCGTCATACGAAAACGTTGACAGGTGTGGAATGGGCTGCAGATAAAATATTTAAACAAAGCATACGTATACTAACCCCGAATTTGCCAACAGGCTAAGGATGGAGGCGGGGGAACCTGGGGTAGAAAAGCCAGTTAAGAATTCCAGAATGTGCCTGCCTGTAAATTTTCATTTATTTTAGTTTGTTACTGCTAGCTGCTTTTATAAAGGCAGCTTTGAAGTTCTGTCTAGTTTTTAGTTTAGACAAGAAGTTAGCAGGGCGACTGGTCACCTGACTCAGTTCCCTGTTACAGTGGCCGCAGCTGTGACTTACATTCCTACAACATAGAAACCCACCCAGCATCTCAGTCTTTGGGCAGGAAGATATTCATGTATTTGGAAATGCTCTGGAAGGGCAAACTTCACATCAACAAGTGTCCCTAGGATGAGGACTTACCTTAGCTTGTTTTGTGAACTAGTGCTGGAAAAAAGAACACACAAGGGGCACCTGGCTGGCTCAGTCGGTGGAGCATGCAACTCTTGATCTCGGGACTGTGAGTTCCAGCCCCGACATTGAGTGTAGAGATTACTTAAAAATAAAATCTTAAAAAAAAAAACAAAAAAAAAACCACACCACACAGAGTTTTCTTTATTGTCACATAGCCTTTGGTTAAAATAAATCTTACCGTGGGTCTAATCCTCAAGATGAGACCTTTCTTCCTATTGTAGTCCCAAGTGACTAGGAAGCTGGTGCCACTCACCTGTCTAAGCCTGTGATGTTGATTGTGATGATGCTGAAAAGTGAAGCAGCTGGCCCATGAGTCAGACCTTGTTCTGTTCTAGCATTATGACTTGTGGTGTTGTGTTTTTTTGTTTTGTTTTGCTTTTTAGGATGTGTGCCCCATTATGCTAGATATTATATGGAACTTAAAGGAACAGTTCTTACTTCAGGGCATTTTGTATTTCCTATGTGTTTGGTCTTGTCTTTGAGTGTTTGCTGAGTATATGGCTGGTTCTCCAGGTAATTAAATTCCTGCAGCACAGAGAGATTGTTGTCTTTTAGACTTTGATTTTAAATATTAGCTCTTCTTAAAAGTAACAGGTTGTAAACCTTCTGTTTTCTTTATTTAAATAGATGTATTTTAATCCTGTATGTTTAGTTCACACAACATATTTTTAATTAACTTTTTTTTTTTTTAAGATTTTATTTATTTAGGGCGCCTGGGTGGCTCAGTTGGTTAAGCGTCTGCCTTCGGCTCAGGTCATGATCCCAGGGTCCTGGGATCGAGTCCCACATCGGGCTCCCTGCTCGGCGGGGAGTCTGCTTCTCCCTCTGACCCTCTTCCCTCTGGTGCTCTCTGTCTCTCATTCTCTCTCTCTCAAATAAATGAGACCCAGCGAGAGAGGGAACACAAGCAGGGGGAGTGGGAGAGGGAGAAGCAGGCTTCCCGCTGAGCAGGGAGCCCGATGCGGGGCTCCAGCCCAAGACCCTGGGATCACGACCTGAGCCGAAGGCAGACGCTTAATGACTGAGCCACCCAGGCGCCCCTTTAATTAACTTTTTAAATTTAATTCCAGTATGGTTACCATACAGTGTTATATTAGTTTCAGGTATGTAATATAGTGATTCAGCACTTCCATACATGACCCAGTGCTCATCACAAGTGCGCTCCGTAGGCCCCATCACCTGTTTCCCCCACCCTTCACCACCACCCCCCCCATAACCATCAGTGTGTTCTCTGTAATTAAGAGTGTTTCTTGGGGCGCCTGGGTGGCTCAGATGGTTAAGCGTCTGCCTTCGGCTCAGGTCATGATCCCAGGGTCCTGGGATTGAGCCCCGCATCAGCCTGCTTCTCCCTCTGCCTCTCTCCCTGCTCATGCTCTCTCTCTCTCTCTGTATCTCTATGTCTCGAATAAATAAAATCTTTAAAAAAAAAAAAAAAGAAGAGGCTGTTTCTTGGTTTGTCTGCTTTTTTCTTTCCTTTCTTTGCTCATTAGTTTTGTTTCTTAAATTGCACACGAGTCTTTCACTGACTTATTTCACTTAGCATAATAATACTCTCTAGATCCATCCATGTTATTGCAAATGGCAAGATTTCATTCATCAATCAGTGGACCCTTGGGCTGCTTCCGGATCTTGGCTGTTGTAGATAACGCTACTATAAACACAGGGGTGCATGTATCCCTTTGAATTAGTGTTTCTGTATTCTTTGGGTAAATACCCCATAGTGGGATTATTGGATGTAGGGTAGCTCTATTTTTAACTTGTTGAGGAACCTCCGTACTGTTTCCCACAGGGGCTGCACCAGCTTGCACTCCCACCAACGGTGCAGGAGGCTCCCCTTTCTGCACATTCTCACCAACACCTGTTGTTTCACCCTACATGTTTTTCATTAGTTCTTTGTTCTCCATTGGAATTAAGGAGAGCTGCTTTTAGGGTCTACATGATTTATTCCCATCTCCTATCTTTGTACCACTTTTTCTTCCAAACCCAACTTAAAAAGTCAGCTCTTGGGGCACCTGGGTGGCGCAGTCAGTTAAGCATCTGACTCTTGATTTTGGCTCAGGTCATGATCTTAGGGTCACAATATCGAGCCCCACGTCGGGCTCGGGCTCGCACTCAGCGGTGTCTGCTTAAGATTCTCTCCCTCTCCCTCTGCTCCTCCCCCATACCCTCTCTCTCAAATGAATAAATAAATTTAAAAAGAAAAGTCAGCTCTTTGGGCGCCCGGGTGGCTCAGTCGATTAAGTGCCTGCGTTCGGCTTAGGTCATGATCCCAGGGTTCTGGAATCAAGCCCCACATTGGGCTCTCTGCTCGGTGGGAAGCCTGCTTCTCCCTCTCCCTCTGCCTGCCACTTCCCCTGCTTGTGCTCTCTCTCTCAAACAAATAAAATCTTTAAAAAAAAGAAAAGGGGCACCTGGGTGGCTCAGTTGTTAGGCGTCTGCCTTTGGCTCAGGTCATGATCCCAGGGTCCTAGGATTGAATCCCACATCTGTCGGGGCTCCAGTCTCAGTGGGTAGTCTGCTTGTGGGATTCTCTCTTCCTCTCCCTCTTCCCCTCCCCTCTCTCAAATAAATAAATCTTAAAAAAAAAGAAAAAATCGTGTGGTTAAACTCTATTATTCTTGAGACAAGGGCCCAAGGCCCAGAGAGGTGGAGTGACTGGCCTGGTGTTACCCAGCAGAATCAGGGCTAAAGGGAGCTCTTCTCACTCTCAGTCTGGTGTTCTCTTGTCGCCACATGCTTTTTCATCAAGTGAAGTGATTACGGGGTTTCCCCTTATTCTGTTAATGTGGGCAATTGCACTCATCTCTTGTTACTTAGGAAATTTAAAACATGCAAAAATAGAAGATTATAAAGAATTGCTGTGTATCCAGTACCCTGCTTGTACAGTTATCTACTTGTGGGTGTTTATCTCATCTTTACCCCATCCCAACCTCCCCTCCCAGATAATTTTGTCGCAAATGTCAGACTGCATACTTCATTTGTAACTATTTCCATATATGTCTTTAAAAGATACGGATTAGGGGCGCCTGGGTGGCTCAGTTGTTTAAGCATCTGCCTTCAGCTCTGGTTGTGACCCCAGGGTCCTGGGATCGAGCCCCCCATCAGGCTCCTTGCTCAGTGGGGAGTCTGCTTCTCCTTCTGCCTGCTGCTCCCCCTGCTTGTGCTCTCTCTCTCTGTCTCTCTCTGACAAATGAATAAATAAAATCTTGTATATAAAGGGACACCTGGGTGGCTCAGTTGGTTAAGCGTCTGCCTTTGGCTCAGGTCATGATTCTAGGGTCCTGGCATTGAGTCCCGCATTGGACTCCCTGCTCAGCGGGGAGCCTGCTTCTCCCTCTGCTTCTGCCTCTCCCCCTGCTTGTGCTCTCTCTCTCAAATAAATAACATCTTTTTAAAAAATAAAACATATAAAAGACACGGATTTTAAAAATACATATAAACATAATAACTAAAATATTATAATTCCTTAGTTCCAGCAAATGTTCAGTGTTCAGGTTTTTCCGATTATCTTAGAAGTCTTTTTTTTTTTTTTTTTTACATTTGCTTGTATCAGGATGCAAATAAGGTCTACACGTTGCAACTGATTGATATTCTTTTACTTCTCTTTTGATCTGTAGGTTTTGACCATCCCCTTCCATTTTTCAAAGCAGTTTATTGGGAGCAGGGGAAGGATGTATCCTGTAGAATTTCCCACAGTCTGCATTTTGCTGTTGGCTTTCCGCTGGTGTAATTTAATGTGTACCTCCCATCTGTATGTTTCCTGTAAATGGACAGCTGCAATCTAGAGCCTTGACCACATTTAGATTTGACTTTTTTTTTTTTTTTTTGAGATGACTACTTCATTGGGAATTTGTCTTCTTCCATCAGGATGGATTGATTTTCTAATGTTAAACCAAGCTTTCAATCCCAATATAAACCCAGTTTGGTCCTGATGTGCTGGTCTTTTTATGTACTGCTGACAGTGGTTTGCCGAGGCACCTAGCCTCTGTCTAGATGGGAGGCAGGGGATCCCAGCCCTCCAGAAGGTCAGACTTTCAGTTCCCATCTCAGAAGTGTCAGGATGATAGACCAGGAAACACCTGCAGGAACACTAAAATTGGCCAACATTTGTTCTTTCATCTTTGCCCATGGGTTTCCCCAGTGGCCGATAGTGTGACACCTTAACTCAGGAGCTTTGTGGTATGTATAGGCACTTCTGGGAAGGAGGGCCTGGGGGAAAGTCTTCCGTTCCAAATCCTGGCTTGGGGGGAGGGCCCAGAGCAGGAGTGTGCCGGGAGAGCTCAGGGGCCCGCTGTGAAGCGGAAGGGGTGGAGAGTGAAGTGGGGCCTACACAGTGGGACCAGGAGAAGCCCAGCACGGGGCTGCCTGGCTGGCAGTTTGCACTTCAAGAGGGAAGAGTGGAAGGTTAGTGCCCCACCAGACACAGTGATGAAAACTCAGTCTGACAAGTAGCTGCACGCACAGTCCTTCCTCTGTGAAGAGCAGAAACTGTCGGGCCGCTTGCCAGCGGAGCTGTTGGGTTCCAGCTTGCATGGCGCCCGCCTCCTGCCCCGCACCAAGACAGCCGCTCCACTTCGAGCAAACCGTGCATTACATGCTGATGCTGTAAGAACCATAAATTACAGTAATTACTCTAACCTCAAAGGGATTCTTCCTTTTTACAGAAGAACTTTTTCCTCCCCCAAACCCCTTCTCCTCCCTTTTAAATAGCTGTTCTTGGATGTACAAAGACGGAACATATATTTATAGGGGAGAGAGAGGAGCTACCTCTGCTACAATTAAGATAGGATCTCTCAGATTATAATGGAGAACTGAGGGTGGTTGACAGAGCTCACCCGGTCACACAGAGTACTGGAGCGATCACGAAGCGACAGACGGAAGAGTAACTGAACTCTCCTGGTGCCACTTTGAGCTTCTTTCGTTCCATGTGGGTCTCTTGAAAAAGCCATGAATTGTTGGGATGGCTCCTTGACGTTTCCTGATAGGCAGCCTGCAAGAAGAAGAGATGGGTCCAGGTCTGAAAGGTGGTAAAACTGGTGAAGCACAGTTAGGGTGAAGCCTGCCCGTCTGTCCCCTTGCTGCTGTCCTTCAATGTCCTCGGTCAGCTTGGGGAAGGGGAGGAGCCCCCAGCTTGGGATGGAAGTCCACAGGGGTGAGCCCGGGCTGGCCATCTCTGTTTCCACCCACTGGGTCCCTTTGTGTGAATCACCTTTAGTTTCTAAGACTAAAGGCTTTGGGGCAGAAGTCCAGAAATATTCGTGGGGGGTTTTTTTTAAAAGGCTTTTTCCAATAAAATGGAAACTAGAGATCATATATTGTTTTTAGAATGATGGATAAAATGTGAAAGATCTACATACTGCCATCCTGCTGTTGCTTTCTGAAAAGGATTGTTAGGCCCGTCTAGTATCAGATCAGTATTTGATGATGACAAGCAGCAGTTTCAGGTCTTAGGGAAGCTGATTAGGGTGTCTTTCTGCCAGCAGGGTCCTGTTGCTGTCACACAGGAAGGAGGAATTCAATCCCCTCTGTGGACTTGCTGGCCCTTCATTTGGAACTTTCCACCTTGGCTGTGCCTCTTCTTTTTTTTTTTTTTTTTTTAAGATTTTACTTATTTATTTATTTGACAGAGAGAGAGAGAGAGAGTGAGAGCAGGAACACAAGCAGAGGGAGTGGGAGAGGGAGAAGCAGGCTCCCCGCTGAGCAGGGAGCCCGATGCAGGACTCGATCCCAGGACCCTGGGATCATGACCTTAGCCAAAGGCAGATGCCCAACGACTGAGCCACCCAGGCGCCCGACTGTGTCTCTTCCAAAGTGTCCAGCTTTGTCTGAGAAAGACACTTCAGAAGTACTAGGCAAGGGGTGCCTGGGTGGCTCAGTCGTTAAGCGTCTGCCTTCGGCTCAGGTCATGATCCCAGGGTCCTGGGATCGAGCCCCGCATTGGGCTCCCTGCTCAGAGGGAAGCCTGCTTCTCCCTCTCTCACTCTCCGAGCTTGTGTTCCCTCTCTTGCTGTGTCTCTCTCTGTCAAATAAATAAAATCTTTGAAAAGAAAAAAAAAAAAAGAACTAGGCAGAAGTAAACACGATCAAATGTAGGGATGTCAGAATCTGCAAGAAATGAATGCAGAATGAAGTCAGACTGAGCAGGTCTGTAGGGCGCAGCAGTCCGGTGTGGGTGGGGACCTTTAGCAGTCGTGGCCACGCAGTGGTGACAGCAGTGGTTGGACTGAGCCCCCCCCCCCCCCCCCAGTCAGCCGGTCAGTCTGGCTTCCAGGTCCCCTGCAGCTCTGGCGTGTCCACCTACACTGGCCCCTCCCTGTTCTCCCACTGTGTGTGAGTCTACTCCAGAACGCTCAGGGAGGCTCTGCTTCTCTATCTAGACTTTGGAAAATCTAGAAACTGTCAGGAACTAACAGTTAAGGATCCTCAAGAACCCAAAATGTAGGGGCGCCTGGGTGCCTCCATCCTTAAGCGTCTGCCTTCGGCTCAGGTGCCCCACATCGGGCTCCCTGCTCAGGGGGAAGCCTGCTTCTCCCTCTGCCTCTGCCCCTGCTTGTGTTCCCTCTCTTGCTGTCTCTCTTTCTGTCAAATAAATAAATCAAGCCTTAAAAAAAAAAAAAAGAACCCAAAATGTAAAGAACACTCGACAGCAATGACTTTTGGCTCATTCAGAACTCCTGAACATTCTGATGCTAGTTCATCAATAATTGCCATCTCTAATTTGTTAGGTGTCTGTCCACCAAATAGTTCATATATATTGAGCTTTTTGAAGATGGAGTGGATTTCTTGCATAAACAGAGTCAACAGGAAAGATTAAGACTGGGAAGAACATTGTTCCAACAAGTGCATGTTCCAACCGTAGAACAGACAGACGCCGCGGTCTGTGCCGCCATGGGCTCGCAGTCTAGTGGGAAAAGCAGGCATGAACAAGCCAAGTACTGTGAGGAGCCACGGGGAGCACCTGGAGACGTGCCCTTGAACCTGTGGTCTGTGATGATGGGGGTGGGGGAACCACAGGGAGAACATGCGCAGAGTCTGAGGAGGGACAGAAGCAGGCTGGTGTGTCATTGAAGGAGGTTCCTGTGGAGGGGGGCGCAAAAGCCCAGACTGCCAGACCCCAGGAAGGGGTTAGACTCTCTCCCGAGGGTAATGAGCAATCACTGAAGGTTTTAAGGGAAGGGGGAGCATAGTTTGATCGGGGGTTTTGGAGAGATTGCTTCGCTGCATTGGTGGGTGTGGAGACAGAGTAGACAGGGAGGGTGCGGTCCCGAGGCAGCTGGAGCTGCTCAGACCGGCCCATCACAGAATTGTCATGGAGGCAGAAACGGGGCGCTCCGCGCGCACACTGTAAACCTCACCACAGGAGGAGATGGGTGCGGCTTTTGAATCCTTCGAGTCCTGGTGTGGGGATGCCAGAGTTCAGCGTCTCCTGGGGCCAGGGCAGAACCCAGGCCAGGATTGTGCAAAGCTTATTGCTTCAGCCCCGGAGGAGGAGGCTTCTCAAAGGATAGCATGTGACTCTTTTTAACTTTGATCAGCGGTAGGTTCTTACATCTGTTGCTGCAAGAAAAAGTGAAAGTATTGGTAGTGATCATGAAATAAGCTAACTTGAAACAGGTAGAAAGTTGTCAGTCTAGCAACATCATCCACCAGAGTCTGAAGGTGATACCAGAGGAAAAGTACTGGGGGACGCAGCAGAGCCTGCTCAGAGGCATTGCTCAGAAAGGGAGGCTAATTGGGCAGAGCTCTTTTTTTTTTTTTTTTAAGATTTTACTTATTTATTTGACAGAGAGAGACAGAGAGGGAACACAAGTGGGGCAGTGGGAGAGGGAGAAGTAGACTCCCTGCTGAGCAGGGAGCCCAACATGGGGCTCGACATGGGGCTCAATCCCAGGACCCTGGGACCATGACCTGAGCCGAGGGCAGACGCTTAGCGACTGAGCCACCCAGGCGCCCCGGGGCAGAGCTCTTAAGGCAAAAACTGTACAGTGAATTTTAGAAATGTTTCTTTAAAAATATTTTCCCTATTAATTTTCTAATACACATACAGTTAAGTTTGCTTGCTTCTAGAAGGCGTATAGGAAACAAACTTTGCTCATTATGTTGATAATTTTAGAAGTTCTGTTTGGTTTCATCTGTTTTCTCATAAATTGTATTTAGGAAAGTAAAACTCTTCTAGGTACGTGAGCTAATGGTGTAAGCTGTAGCTCTCTACAGTGCTGAAGGGTGGCAGAATATGCCGCTCTCCGGCAGGCTGCTTTGGCATCAGGGTTATTTTGAGAAGCAGTAGATACTAAAAGGGTGGTCTGACCCCTCCTGTTCTTCCAGGAGGCCCCGAGCTGAAGCTCCTGGTGAAAGATGCCCTCCCTCTCCCAGGAGGAAAGGAACCTTCTTTTTCTTTTTTTTTTTTTTTAAAGATTTTATTTATTTATTTGAGAGAGAGAGAGAATGAGAGATAGAGAGCACGAGAGGGAAGAGGGTCAGAGGGAGAAGCAGACTCCCTGCTGAGCAGGGAGCCCGATGCAGGACTCGATCCCGGGACTCCAGGATCATGACCTGAGCCGAAGGCAGTCGCTTAACCAACTGAGCCACCCAGGTGCCCAGGAAAGGAACCTTCTTGATTAAAATAATTCTCACCTTCTCTAGTCTCCCATATATTTCAGTTACTTTTCCACAGTTGGTGCTTTTTGTTCAACTTGGTGTATAAGCCCATGGCCGCTATCTGGGTCTTCATTTCCCTGTGGGCCTTGTGCACACATGAGACCTGGGTGCTTGTCTTGTGTGGATCTGTCTTGGATCAATTTAACTCTCAGGTCCAGCTGCAGACCCCAAGGGAGTGCGGGAGGGAAGGCTCTGCCGTCCCCACTGGTACAAAACTATCAATATTTAAACTACTTTTTGACTACCATTTCCATAAATCATCTTTAGTAACCTGGTTAAGGTAGTCTGGAGCATGTTATGCACCGTTTTGAAGAAAGGCAGGAGGGAATTGGGGTGACTGGGCGAGTGCATTTGTGACAGGACGCAGAGTGGCGAGTGTGTTCTCATACCCAGCCAGCACTCATCCCCTGCCCGAAGGGAGCCGCTCCCTGCGTTTTCAGGAATTTTGCTCATAAACGGCCGTTTCTAAAAATTATATACTGAAATAAATTCTATTAAAAGCAAAGATAATACATACTTAAACTGTATCACTTCTGTTTATTTTACTACATTTTACAATGATCTCTGCTTGTGAGGTTATTTATGACTATTGTACCTACATGGGGGAAATACCATATAATGGTATGCTGCCTGAAATTATCCATGGTGGAAGTATTTGCACCACGGAAATTCACAAACATGCTAAATCAGGGCTCGATTTATTGTTTTGTTGATTGTCTTGACTTAGGAAAGTGAAGGAGAAAACGTAGTAAGAGAGGTTGCATTAACAAACATATCTTGGGGCGCCTGGGTGGCTCAGAGCCGTTAAGTGTCTGCCTTCTGCTCAGGTCATGGTCCCAGGGTCCTGGGATCGAGCCCGGCATTGGGCTCCCTGCTCGGCGGGAAGCCTGCTTCTCCCTCTCCCACTCCCCCAGCTGTGTTCCCTCTCTCGCTGTCTCTCTCTGTCAAATAAATAAATAAAATCTTTAAAACAAAGAACAAATATATGTTGTCTGTTGCCATTACATTGTGAGTAGCCCCAAAGGAGGAAGTATTCCTCAGGGATTCAAAAGCAATTATACATGTCATTGACAAATAGGGCATGTTTCACTTTTTTTTTTTTTAAAGATTTTATTTGACAGAGAGAGACCCAGCGAGAGAGGGAACGCAAGCAGGGGGAGTGGGAGAGGGAGAAGCAGGGAGCCCGGTGCAGGGCTCAATCCCAGGACCCCGGGACCATGACCCGAGGCGAAGGCAGACACTTAACGACTGAGCCACCCAGGCGCCCTGTGTGTTTCACTTTTATCCTGACTATCAAGTAACCTTTGTGTCTGAAGTACACAAACTAGTCCCGGGCAACCCCGGGTTGGCTAGTAATAGAAGATGTTGGCAGAAATCAGTGAAAGGACTGCAGTGAGATAATGCTTGTGCCTAGAGAATGGTTGCAGTGAGAACGAAGGACTCACTGCTGGAGGGAATGTAAAAGGGCGCACCTGCTCTGGGAAAGTTGGGCGGTTTCTCAAAAGGTTAAACATAGAGTTACCATATGACCCAGCAAAATTCTACTCCTATGTATACACTCAGAGTTGAAAACACAAAAATCTGTACACGAATGGTCACAGCATGCATAATAGCCCAAGGGGCGCCTGGTGGGCGCAGTCAGTTGAGCATCCGACTGTTGGTTTTGGTGCAGGTGGTGATCTCATGGTCATGGGATCGAGCCCCGCCTCAGGCTCCATGCTCAGCTTGGAGGCTGCTTGGGGTTCTTTCTCTCCCTCTGCGCCTCCTGCTGGTGTGCGCTCGCTCACTCTTGCTCTCTCAAAAATAAATAAATAAAAATCTTAAAAAAAAAAAATAGCCCCCGCATGGAAACAACCCAGATGTTCTCAGCTGATGAATGGATAAACCAAATGTGTTACATCCATACTATGAAATAGCAGTCAGCCATAAAAAGATGAAATAGCAGTCAGCCATAAAAAGGCACGAAGTACTGACACGTGCTACAACATGGATGAGCCTTGAAAACACGTTATGTGAAGGAAGCCAGTCACTAAAGAGCACAGACTGTATTATTCCATTTACATGAAATGTCCACAATAGGCAAATCCATTCAGGCGGAGAGTAGAGCATTGGTTGCCAAGAGCTGGGGGAGGGAGAACGGAGAGTGACAGCTCATAGAGACGGGGTTTCTTCTCGGGGTGGCGACAGTGTTCTGGATTGGCAGTGGTTGCACACCTCTGGGAACGTACTAAAAACACTGATTTGCATTCTTTACTGGGGTTAATTTTATAGTATGTGAATCATTTCTTACCAAAGCTGTTGTTAAAACAATGAAAACAGTTTGTAAGAATCAATTGGCTATGTGGAATTTACAAGGAAAGGTATCATAGTTTATTATTATTATTTGTGAAGTGTGTGCCACACATCCTTATATGAGCAGAGTTATAATCCTATACGTCCCTCAGGTGTACTGAACACGTACCAGCACATTGCTCAGGGGGCGGCCCCATCGATTCCTCACCACTGCCCCATGCTTCTCCCTGCTCCTCCACCTTACAGCTTGCAGATCACCCCCAGCCACAGCAGAGGAAGGCTCCTGGCTTCTCTGCCCCCCCAGAGCAGGCCTGGTGGGGGGCGGGGGGTCCTTCCTCGCACTCGTCCGGGGCCTCCTTCGGTGTCATCATTGCTCTGGAAATGTTGCTTGAATTTCAGGAACATCTCTGCACATCTATCTTGCCAGACTTTTCCAAGCATATTTTTTCTATGAAATAACAGTACTTTTATTTTTTTATTTTTTTTAAGATTTTATTTATTTGAGAGAGAGAGGGAGAGAGGGAGGGAGGGAGAGCACAGAGGGAAAGTGAAAGGGAGAAGCAGGCCTCCTGCGGAGCAGGGAGCCCGACGCGGGGCTTGATCCCAGGACCCTGGGACCATGACCTGAGCCGAAGGCAGACGCTTAACCAACTGAGCTGCCCAGGTGTCCCGAAATAACGGTACTTTTAATCTGTGATTATTGACATGCATTGTAAGTTAAACATTTGTGTAACAGGCTTTGAGTGACCATGTTTTTTTTTTTTAATTTAAATTCAATTAATTAGCATATAATGTATTACTAGTTTCAGAGGTCGAGGTGATTCATCAGTCTTATATAACACTCAGTGCTCATTACATCATGTGTGCTCCTTAATGTTCATCACCCAGTTACCCCATCCCACCACCCCCCTACACTTGGTTCTTTAGCTCAGTTCTCAAGGTTGAGTCCAGGGACCTGAATGAATGTCAGCCCACATTGCGACAGGAAGGCTGAGGATTAGACACGGAGCTGAGCAGATGGGAACTCTTTTGCTAGGGCCTCTCCTTCCCTCCCATGCTGCTCGTGCCAGGTGGGCCGTCATTAAACGCTAGTCACATTCTATTGGTAAAATGATTAGCTATTGTTTTTACTTTTTCAAATGAAATTATCAGTGAGTAGCCACATAGACAAAATCTGCTTTAGGTTAAAATTTGCAAGCCCTGCATCACCCTTTTTAGTTCCTTGGAAGTTGCATCTTGTAATGATGATCATGAAGTACTGAAATATCCTGAATGAAGTGCCTTCCCAAGGGAAAAGAAATGTTAATTGTGTTCATTGTAGTATTTTTTTGGTGTTTTTTTTTTTTTTAAAGATTTTTATTTATTTATTTGAAAGAGAGAATGAGAGAGAGAGAGAAAAAGAGAGCACATGAGAGGGGGAGGGTCAGAGGGAGAAGCAGACTCCCTGCTGAGCAGGGAGCCCGATGCTGGACTCTATCCCAGGACTCCAGGATCATGACCTGAGCCGAAGGCAGTTGCTTAACCAACTGAGCCACCCAGGCACCCCTTTTTTGGGTGTTTGTAAGTTTTTTTTTTTTTAAAAGATTTTATTTATTTGACAGAGAGAGACACGGCGAGAGAGGGAACACAAGCAGGGGGAATGGGAGAGGGAGAAGCAGACTCTCCGCTGAGCAGGGAGCCCAATGCGGGGTCCTGGGATCATGATCTGAGCCGAAGGCAGACACTTAACCACTGAGCCACCCAGGTGCTCCTGGTGTTTGTAAGTTTTAACCATTCTTTTAATTGACTTTGAGGTGTAATTTGTATACAGTGAAATGAGTACATCCATTCAAAGTGTACATCTGATGAGTTTTAACAAACATGAATCTTTGCAGTTGCCACCCCAATAAAAGCAATCCCTTCCACCCTCAACTCTGACAATCACTGATGTGACTAATTTTTTTCCTAGAATGCCACACAGTGCAATCCCATAGCACATCCTCTTTTGTGCCTGGCTCTTTTGGTCTGTATATTGTTCTCAGACTCATCCATGTTCCTTTGTGTTGCTGCTGGTTTTCCAGTTTTTGATGCAGGGAGGGTGCATGGGAGATGCTCTGTTATTGGAGGTAGAAGTCACGGTCAGCAGTGTGTTGTTGTTTTAAGTAACTTATAAGAGATTTCTAAATTGAGTGATATTTTCCCCATGAGTTTTTCTTTTAACGGACAAATGGAGAAGCTAGTCTTTTGACTACTCAAGTCATCTTTTTATTTTTTTATTTTTATTTTTTTAAAATTTTTTCTAGTGTGGAGAATTTTTTTTTCAAGATTTTATTTACTTATTGGACAGAGAGAGACACAGAGAGAGGGAACAGAAGCAGCGGGAGAAGGAGAGGGAGAAGCAGGCCTCCCACTGAGCAGGGAGCCCGATGTGGGGCTCGATCCCAGGACCCCGGGATCATGACCTGAGCCGAAGGCAGACGCCCAACGACTGAGCCACCCAGGCGCCCCATCTTTTTGTTTTAATATCGAGTTTATTGAAGCCCAATTTATATACAGCAACACTCACTGCTGACAGACGTGTGCACCAGCACCGCAATTCAAGATAGAGAACGTTTTCATCAGCCCAGAAAATTCCTTTGTAGTCAGCCCCTTCCTCCACCCAGTACCTGTCTTTTCCACAATGTCCTATGAGTAGAATCCTACGGTATGCAACCTCTTGATGTGGCTTTTTCAGTGAACACGATGCATCTGAGATTCATCTGTGTTGCACATAGTTCTCTATTGTTGAAGAGCACCCATTGTGTGGACGCACCATACTTTGTTTTTCCCTCACCAGTGGGAGAACATTTAGGCTCTTGTCAGCTTTTGGCAATTATAAATAGAGCCACTTTTAGCAGTCACATACAAGCTTTTGTGTGAACATATGTATTTGTTCATCTTGGATAAATACGTAGGAGTGGGTTGCTGGGTTATATGTGAGGTGTATGGTTAATGTGTAATGGACTGCCAGCTTTTTTCCAAAGCGGCTGCACCAGTTTGCATTCCCACCCGCGATGTGTAAGAGCTCATGTGTTTTACATCTTCAACAGCACTTGCTATTGTCAAATGCTTTTGGGGGTTGTTTTAGCCATATTAAAGGATGTGTAGTAATATCTCATTGTGGTTTTGGTTTGCATTTCCCTGAGGACTGGTAATGTTGAGCATGCTTTTATGTGCTTATTTGCCATCTATATATCTTCTTTGGAGAAAGTTTTATTTGGCTAATTTGCCCATTTTTAAATTGGGTTGTCTGTTTTCTTATTATTGAGTTTTGAGAAATTTTATATATTCTGGGAATAAGTCCTTTTTCAGATTTGCATATATTTTCTCCCAGTCTGTGGCTTGTCTGTTTTATTTTGTGGATTGTGCTTTTGGTGTTGTATCTAAGCAATTGTTGCCTAGTCTAAGGTTGTAAACATTTTCTACTGCTTTAGAAGTTAGAGGTATTATAGTTTTAGATTTTACATTTAGGTCTTTGATCCATTTTGAGTTAGTTTTGTATACAGTACAAAGTAAGCTTGAGATGCTTTTTTTTTTTTTTTTGCATTAGGATTGAATTACCCCAGTGCCATTCTTGAACACGTTCTCTATAACGTTCATGTTAATATTTATTATAGTGGGGCACCTGGGTGACTCAGTCATTGAGTGTCGGCCTTCGGCTCGGGTCGTGATCGCAGGGTCCTGGCATTGAGCCCCACGTTGGGCTCCCTGCTCCGTGGGAAGCCTGCTTCTCCCTCTCCTACTCCCTCTGCTTGTATTCCCCTCTCTTGCTGTGTCTCTGTCTGTCAAATAAATAAATAAAATCTTAAAAAAATAAAATATATTTATTATAGTTCTTTTAACTTGTATATTCTCTGACAGATAGTCTTAAACAGAGGAAACTAATGAGGGACTTTAATAAATCTAGACTGTTCATTTTATACTACTAGGGATTCGTTTAGTTTATGTTAACCCTGTGCATTTTGTTAAAGGTCTCAGGATTCTGCCCTCCAAGAAAATCTTGCCATGATTGGATAGGACCCCCAGATAAACATTCAAACCTTCGACCCGTTTACTTTTATGTCCCCGAAAACGAATCACCGTTGGAACAAAAGCTAAGACAATTAAGACAAGAAACACAAGAATGGAACCAACAGTTCTGGGCAAACCAGAATTTGACGTTTCGAAAGGTAAGCTTAGATCAGAGGGCCAAGTGAGAAAGAAATAACAGGTGGCCACGTGGGGGCGCTAAATCCTTAGTCTTTGCCTTTCTGTTACTTGGTCAGCCTTGGTCCCTCCCTCCCTCCCTCCCTCCCTTTCCTTTCTCTCCCTTCCCTCTCACACATGGATAAACATATGTGAATGTATGTACGCATATAATTTTTAAGTCAGTATTGTAACTGTACATAAGAAATACTGATCATCGTAACATCACAGATCTTGAGGCTTTCAAGTAGTTAAAAGGAGTAGCAGAGCCAGAGCTAGAACAGGTCTGTGTGTGTGTGTTTATGAAAATATGGGTTTGTTTTTGTTTAGAGCTTTTATTTATTTGTCGGAGAGAGAGAGGGAGAGAGAGAGGCAGGCAGAGGGAGAAGCAGACTCCCCGCTGAGCAAGGAGCCTGATGTGGGACTCAGTCCCAGGACCCTGGGATCATGACCTGAGCCGAAGGCAGACGCTTAACCAACTGAGCCACCCAGGCGTCCCGAGAATATGGGTTTTTGTGATGTGATTTCATTCTGAGGATTCAGAATTCTTAACAGCATATTGTAAATGAACTATATGAGAAAGAAGTAGAAATATTCTAATCCAGAAGGAACGTATTTAAGCTTTATATGTCCTACTGTTTGGGCGGGCTATGTCAAATGGACTATGTTTATTTTATTCTGTGGATTTATAAACAGTACCTCCCAAAGTTTATTAAACATCTTGTTTTCAAATCCTAATTTAAGCAGGGGACTTTAAACCATATTCGGATGGCTTAAACCAGGTTTGGAGATGGGTCTGTTCTTAGAAATCTCCATCCACACTTGTCCAGAACACTTCAAGCTGTGTCCTAGCCAAGGACAGATGGAAAGATGAAGAAAGGGCATTCTGATGGTTTTCTTCTTTTAGGAAAAAGAAGAATTTATTCACTCAAGGCTAAAAGCTAGAGGCCTGGAACTGAGAGCTGGATCAGGTTAGTTCATTTGTCCTTTTTCTCCTAACATTGTGTTTGTTTGAGTAACTGCGTAAGAAGATAAAAAGAAAGGATGTCAGGGGCGCCTGGGTGGCGCAGTCGGTTGAGTGCCCCAACTCTTGGTCCTGATCTCAGGGTCGTGAGATCGAGCCCCTTATTGTCGGGCTCCACGCTTGGTGGGGAGTCGGCTTGAGATTCTCTCTTTCCCTCTGCCCCTCCCCCTGACCCCCGTCAAAAAAAGAGAAAAAGAAAGGCTGTCAGATGAAGGAGAGACAGCTGAGGGGGCAAGTTGTGGTCTCCTTCGGGGCAGGGGCTCTGAGTGTACGGGGGGCCTGCCCTCCTCCTGCGCCCTCTTTCCCCTTTGGGGGAGATCATCCCTCTCCCGATTTTAGGTCATTCTGATCGATGACTTCCCTCCGACCTTTGAACATCTATCCCAGGGTCCCATGGCTTCCGCAGCGTTTTTCTCTCCTATACCAGCTCCACTTCCTGCATTCCTGACCTCAGCTCAGAGCCCCACCAGTCCCCAGGAGCCGCAAACCTCATGGGAGTCCGCCTCAAATTCCCCTCCCTCGGGACGCCTGGGTGGCTCAGTTGGTTAAGCAACTGCCTTCAGCTCAGGTCATGATCCTGGAGTCCCGGGATCGAGTCCCGCATCGGGCTCCCTGCTCAGCAGGGAGTCTGCTTCTCCTTCTGACCCTCTTCCCTCTCGTGCTCTCTATCTCTCATTCTCTCTCTCTCAAATAAATAAATAAAATCTTTAAAAAAAATAAAAAAATTCCCCTCCCTCACCTCCCATTTCTCTGTGGGATGACCTATTAAACATTTCTCAGTACTCTGACCACTCCCTGTCCTTGAAACATTGCTTTCTTTCAGGCCTTTGTGAGTTCTGTGACTACTGCAGCAGCTTTCTGACTGGGTCCTTGACCTCCAGTCTTTAAATCAGGGGTCTGCAAACTTTCTGTAAAGGGCGAGATAGTAGATAGTTTCGTTTTCTGGGCCGTGTGGGGCCTCTGTTTCAACTGTTCAGCTCTGCTGTTGTGGGAAGGCAGCCATGGAAAATCCGTAGACTAGTGGGCATGAATGTGTTCCAGTAAAACCTTGTTTACAAGAGCAGGGGTGGTGGGCCACATTTGGCCTGCAGGCTGTAGTTTATCAACTCCTTCCTCACATTCATTCCTTGTAGTGTAGCCAGACTGTCCTTCCCCACATACAGATTTGACATTTGTTGCCCAGCTTAGGTTTTCAGACCCCCATGACTACAGAATGGCAGCTGTGCTCCCAGCCTGCCTCCCCTCTGTCATGTCTCGTCCCCCGTGCTGTGTGCTTGACAGACAGGAATGCTCTGCTCCATTCGGTCCCCTCTGTCTACTGAGCTGCCTGCTCTTTTTTTTTTTTTTTTAAGATTTTACTTATTTATTCATGAGAGACAGAGGGAGAGAGAGGGAGAGAGAGAGAGAGAGAGAAGCAGAGGAAGAAGCAGGCTCCCAAGGAGCAGGGAGCCTGATGTGGAACTCGATCCCAGGACCCCGGGATCATGACCTGAGCCGAAGGCAGTCGCCCAACCATCTGAGCCACCCAGGCACCCCTGCCTGCTCTTTTTTGGATAGAAGATCTAGTGCTCAAAAAAACCTTTGATCATTTTCTCTTGCTGTTGATGTTCGGCCTGAATAACATTTCATACTGTTTGTTAAACAGATTTCTACTGTTAAAACATTGTTCTCATGGAAAATCTGAAGCCATTGACCCCAAAAGGCATGTCTGTCATTGGGCTAAAGCACTGTCCCTCTCTCCCTGCTAATCCTTCACCTCACCTGGATCTATTTAGGCTACAGAGCTGGTGATGATGGGCTCTGCTATTTGCTGTCATCAAGGTGCTGTCTTGGTGGGCGGGAGCCAGCAGGAGAGGGTGCTGGGTCCTAACAGTAAGTGTAGAATAATGGCTCACCATTTCAGACCCTGACCCTGCTGGGTACTATGCTAAGTCCTTTGCCTGTGTCATCTTTTTATTTCCCACAGTGACCAAACGAAGTAGGTCCTGCTACTTTTGCCATTTTATTTTTATTGTTTTTTAAAGATTTTACTTTTTGACAGAGAGAGAGACAGCGGGAGAGGGAACACAAGCAGGGGGAATGGGAGAGGGAGAAGCAGGCTCCCGGCCGAGCAGGGAGCCAGATGCAGGGCTCGATCCCAGGACCCTGGGATCATGACCTGAGCTGAAGGCAGACGCTTAACAACTGAGCCACCCAGGCGCCCCAATAAATAAAATTTTTTAAAAAAATTTATTTTTAAGCAATCTCTACACTTAATGTGGGGCTCGAACTCACAACCCCAAGATCAAGAGTCACATGCTCCACTGACTGAGTCAGCCAGGTGCCCTGGGAGGACTCCTTTTGATCTTTCTGTAAAGGAGTGTGCTTAGGGGACACAGGTGGCTCAGGCCCAGGCTGGAGTAGAGCCTGGCCCAGGCGTGGCCTGCTCTCAGCCGCTGGAGCCATAAACAGCACTCCATCCCAGGCCTCAGCCTTCTCTTGCCATGAATGGGCTTTCTCCAACTCTCAGTATACCTCCCTAGTTCAAGGGCAGGGCGCAGTCTTGGAGGCTCTCCTGGGGCAGGGCCTGGGGGCCCGTGGGGAGGAGCCCTGGAATCGGGGAGGCCGAGGCTCGGGGGGTTGTGTTGAGTGAGCGCGGCTGCTGCTGTGGAAACAGGGCCTGGTGGCGGCGCAAGGCCAGTGTAAACCAGGGGGCCGGACAGAGGGTTGCGTCCAGGAAACAAGTGACACGGGAACAGCAGATGATAGAGCAGAGATGCCGGGGGCAGTCTTGCTGAAGAGCATGAACTAGTTTGTAGAAATGACAGAGTACGCATGGGTGAGGGGTGTGGCTGCAGATTACAGTGTGTATTGGACCAGCACCCAGGAGTCGCTGTGTGCTCACTGAACTCCTGGGGCGTCTCCCGTGAGCAGCCTCGGTGCTGCTGGAGGGACAGTGCAGTACAGCGCTCAGAGGTGGTCGGCGGCAGGAGAACGTTCCAGCCTTCTTTCCAGAAGGACGTGACTGCAGGCAGCACACATATGCCAAGAAGCAGGAGAATTTTGATCACAGAACATCTAAGAAAGCATCCTAGAGGAAAACATGAGACGAGTCAGCCGCTGGTTCCTTGCAATGTTATCTTTTTTTTTTTTTTTTTTAAGTAGGCTGCATACCCAGCACCAGAGCCCAACACGGGCGGGGCTCGAACTCACAACCCCTAGATCAAGACCTGAGCTGAGATCAAGATTCGGATGCTCAACCGACTGAGCCACTCAGGCGCCCCCACAGCATTACCTTTAATTGCAAAAAAAAAGCTGGGAGGAAGTATCTAAATTCCAGTAATCACAGATTAGATAAGTGGCCCTCCCACCTGGTGGATGTTCACTGGAATATTCTGCAACAATGTAGAAAAATTACTGGATTTCCAGTGCAAGAAGCAGAACATCATGATTTCAGCTCTGCCTGTCCCCAAATTAAGTCTCATTTGTAGAGCAGCAGTGTAGTGGGAGGATTCTTGCCTCTAATTTCTTCTGTTGCAAAAGTAAGTTTTCATGCAGTGGGAAAGCCAGCTGGTATATATGAGCCCCGCACCGGGTTTTCAGTAGACGTATAATGAGGTAGGTTATGCTGCCTACCTTCCTTTGCTTGCTTTCATTAGAGCTCAGTAGTACGTTGCAATGTTGGTAGGCACAGGATCTGAATTACTTAGCGCACATTTCTGGTGCTTCTGCTTTGTGCTGAGCTCTGGCTTTGGGGTGTTTGGACAAGACACCGCACCAGACCAGCAGATGAAGATGGCACCTGACCTTCCTTAGAACCCTGGGGCTCCTGCCGTTTTGCCAGCGGTGGTAACAAGTGAGCGCCCCGTGCCAGGCCCCGTCCTGCCCACCACACTGGCCACAGCTCATCTGGTCTCAGAGCAGCCGTATGATGTGTGCTGTTGTGATCCACGTTCTAGATCTGAGAGGGGCCAAAGTTCTGGGCCATCTGCCAGTGAGGGACAGAGCTTCATCTGAGGGGGGGCACTAACCCCTGGCACGTCTTTAGTTTCTCGTGGGCGCGGGCAAGGCCACAGAGACATGTGCCAGGAAGCCGAGGTGAGGGTGCACACATGCCTCTCCTCCCAAGACTCCTTGGCCAGAAGACCCCAGTGCTTGAGCCAGGGGTTCTGTTCCTTGGCCCTGTCACTGCGCTCAGGCCCTGACCACCCTCCTCCTCGCTCACTCTGTTCAGTCACATCTGTGCCTCTCCCGACCCTTTATTTCCTCCATGCTGGTCCATGGCTTGTGACCTGTCTTCTCCCTTCTCTACACTGTGGGTTCCTGTTCATCCTATGAGACCCAGCTCAAATGTCACCTTCCCTGGGGGACACCTCCCTCCCCTTCTTGGGCAGCTGGTGGTTCTCTTTCTTGTCCCACTTACCATCGATCTATTTGTTGATTTGAGGTACTTGCCCAGTAGTTTCCATGTGCCGAGCTAGGCCCCGGGACCTTGTAGTGGGTGAGACAGACAGCTGTAGCCTGCCTCGTGCTGCTGACACTCTGACGCGCGCTGGGAGTGTGACCCACAAACAGGTAGCTCAGTGGACGCGTGCCACGCTCTTAGGGTATGAAGAACAACAGGGAAGCGGAGGGGGGAGTGGGTGTTGTACCAAGGCCTCAGAGAAGGCCTGGCTGAGGAAAGGCAGCTAGGGGAAATTTGAGCTGCTCCTCCCCCAGATGGAGGTTTTGAGGAACTGCAGGAGGCTGGGTCAGAGGAGTGAGGACGTGTGGAGCACACTGCTGTTTACTCAGGCAGGCCCCGGGTTACGATTTGGAAGGGGTGTGTGCTCATCCTCTGTGAGGGGACAGACACATGCTTGGGCCATGCCACCTGAGTGTTAGCGTCTATGTTGTACATATAAAAGGTCAGCCATTTTCCCTTCTTCTGTGGAAATGTGCCCTTGAGTTACCTTCCCAGCTCTGTCTCCCCCAGATCCTGATAGGAATGGAGCACCGACCTCAGCTGTGCCGCTGGGAAACATGGCCTCCACCTGGAGACAGCATCTGCAAGGGCAAGCATGCTAAAGCTGAGGTCGGAGCTTGAACATGGGCCTCCCCGCATGTGCAGGAACCCCCGGGGGCAGTTCTAGGCTCCTGCAGAGAGGGTGGGACCTGTTTGGGGCTTGGGGCTTCAGAGCCAGAGTGCCTTCACTCTGAGCCATCACTTGGTGTCCTGACACTGACCTGTGGGCTGCTCTCTGGTTCCTGTCCTGTGTGGCCTTTTTAAATCTGGTGGGGGAGCTCTGAGGGTGGGCGCCATGCCATGGTTGGCACCTCCCACCACACAGCACCATGGAGGAGGCTGGGTCAGTCCCTGTGTGTCACCAGTCCCCACCAGCACCTAATGCATTACCTGGTTCAGTGTGTGCTCACTGGCTCAGAGATTGAACAGTTAGGCTGGTGTCTGCTCCAGGCCAGGATGCATCCAAAGTGAGGAAGTATTCCATTTCCCTTATGTGGATCGCTCGCGTTTCTTGTTGGAAGCTTCAGAAGGCGTTGGAGTAGACACGATGAAGCATATCTCACATGATGCGCATTGGTAGATGCACACCTGCACTTGCAGTAGTCATGAGGAAATTGAGCTACACTGGAACTGTCCCAGTCTGGTGATAGATCATTTTCTCCCTAAGACTTTTTCCTTTTCCAAGATAGAATTCACATGCCATAAAATTCACATTTTAAAAAAAGATTTTGTTTATTTATTTGAGAGAGAGAACACAAGCAGGGGGAGCGGCAGGCAGAGGGAGAGGGAGAAGCAGGCTCCCGGCTCAGGGGGGAGCCTGACTCGGGGCTCGATCCCAGGACTCCGGGATCATGACCTGAGCTGAAGGCAGACGCTTAACCAACTGAGCCACCGAGGTACCCCTAAAATTCACATTTTATTTACAATTCAGTAGTGTTTAGTATTCACAGGATTGCACAGCCATCACCATATCTCATTCCAGAACATTTTCATCACCCCAGAAGAAACCCTATTCCCACTGGCAGTCACTTCCAATTTCTTCCTCCCACCAGCTCCTGACAGCCACTAATCTATTTCTGTCTTTATGGACTTGCCTTTTCTGGGTCTTTCCAGATAAATGGAAACATATAATACGTGGTCTTTTGTGTCTGCCTTTTTTTTAAAAAAAGATTTTATTTATTTATTTATTTTCAAGATTCCATTTATTTATTTGACGGAGAGAGAGACAGCGAGAGAGGGAACACAAGCAGGGGGAGTGGGAGAGGGAGAAGCAGGCTTCCCACGGAGCAGGGAGCCCGACGCGGGGCCCGATCCCAGGACCCTGGGATCATGACCTGAGCCGAAGGCAGTCGCTTAACCAACTGAGCCACCCAGGTGCCCCTAAAGATTTTACTTATTTATTTGAAAGAGAGTGCATGCAAACAGCAGGGCAGTGGGGGGAGCAGAGGGACAAGCAGACTCTGTGCTGAGCACAGAGCCTGCCGTGGGGCTCAATCCCATGACCCTAAGATCATGACCTGAACCAAAATCAAGAGTCGGACTTTTTTTTTTTTTTAAGATTTTATTTATTTATCTGATACAGAGAGACACAGCGAGAGCAGGAACACAAGCAGAGGGAGCAGGAGAGGGAGAAGCAGGCTTCCCGCCAAGCAGGGAGCCCGATGTGGGGCTCGATCCCAGGACCCTGGGATCATGACCTGAGCCGAAGGCAGCCGCTTAACGACTGAGCCACCCAGGCGCCCCAAGTGTCTGTCTTCTTTCACTTGAGTGCATGTTTTCAGGGTTCATCCATGTTGTAGCATGGACCAGGATTTCAAAGGTTTTTTTTATGGCTGAACAATATTCTATTATATGGATAGACCACATTTTGTTTATCCATCAGTTGATGGACATTTGGGTTGTTTCTGCTTTTTTGACTATTACAAAGACTGCTGCTGTGAGCAACTGTGTATCATACCTATAAGTGGAATTGCTGGGTCATATGATAACTCTGTGTTTAACTTTTTGAGGAACTGCCAGGCTACTTTCCATAGTGGCTGCACCATATTACATTCCCCCCAGCAGTGTGTGAAGGTCCGGTTACCCCATGTCCTCATCAATACTTCTTACTACTGTCTATTTAGTCTAGCATTATAGCTGTCTTGGTGGGTGTGAAATGGTATCTTATTGTTTTTTTTATTTGAATTTCCCTAATGACTTAATGATAGTATCTTTTCACGTTCTTAGTAGCCATTTGTACGTCTTCTTTGGAGAAATATCTATTCAAGTCATCTGCCCATTTTTAAAGTGGGTTATTCTCTTTTTGTTGTTGTTTTCAGCGTTTTCTACATATTCTGGATGTGAGACCTATATTAAGTAGGTGATTTGCAAATATTTTCTCCCATTCTGTAGGTCGTCTCTTTACTTTCTTGATAATGCCCTTTGAAGCACAGAAGTCTTAAATTTTGATGAAGTCCAATTCATCTATTTTCTCTTTGCTTGTATTTTAGGTGTCATACCTAAAATGCACTGACTAATTCAAGGAGATGAAGATTTGTCCCTGTTTTCTTCCAAGAGTTTTTTAGTTTTAGCTCTCACATTTAGGTTTTTGACCCATTTTGAGGTTGTGTTTGTATATGGTGTGAGGTAGGGATTCAACTCTATATTTTTGCATGTGACTTTGTAGTATTTTAGCACCGCTTGCTGAAGAGGCTGTCTCCCACCCTCCCACCCCCCATTGAATTGTTTTGTTACCTTCATTGAAAATCACTTGCTCGTAAATGTTTGCGGTTATTTCTGGACTCTGAGGCCTGTCCTTGTGTCAGTACCACGCTGTCTTAATTACTGTAGCTTTGTGGTAAGTTTTGAAGTTGAGAAAGGTGAGTCCTCCAATGTTCTTCTTTTTCAAGATTGTTTTGGCTGCTGGGTTTCCTTGCTCTTGTACATGAATTTTAGGATCTGTCAATCTGCCAAAAGCCAGCTGGGATTTTGAGAGGGATTGTATTGAACCTATGTGTCAATTTGGGACGTGTTGCCATCTCAGCGGTATGAAGTCTTTAAAACCATGAACATGGGATGTCTTTCTATTTATTCATGTCTTCTTTCATTTCTTTTAGCTGTGTTTTATAGTATTCAGTGTGTAAGTCTTACACTTCCTCTCAAATTTATTCCTAGGTCCTTTATTATTTTTGATGCTATTGTAAATGAAATTGTTTTCTTTCTTCTTTATATATATATATATATATATATATATATATATATTTTTTTTTTTTTTTATTTGAACATAACCTCATGATTTTATTGTCTTCGTAATATTAACAAAATATGAAGCTTAGAACTGGATCACTTGGCCCTTTCTCTTCTTATCTCCTCCCAGTTCAAAATGCTTGCATCTCTTAATAGCCAGCATTCTCTTAGATCTGCAATTGGGCTCAACACATTCAAGCCTCAGCACAATCTTCTTTGTAGTTTTAGCCTTTTTCCGGAAAATCGGCTTAGTCTGCCCGCCATAGCCACTCTGCTTCCTGTCATAACGCCGCTTTCCCTGGGCATAAAGAGAATCTTTGCCCTTCTTGTACTGTGTCACTTTGTGGGGCTGGTGCTTGCCACACTTCTTGCAGAAAGTCCGGCGGGTTTTAGGAACGTTCACCATGTTTGCGAGAGCGCTATCGGCACGGAAAGCTATATATATATTTTTTTTAATTAAGTAAACTTAATGCCCAACGTAGGGCTCAAACTCACAACCCCCAGATCAAGAGTTGCATGCTTCATCGACTGAGCCAGCCAGGCACCCCTGGAATTGTTTTCTTAATTTCATTTTTTGGATTGTTTATTGCTGGTGTTTAGAAAAATACAGTTGATGTATGTATTTTGATCTTGTATCCTGCATCTTGCTGACCTCTATTAAATCAATAGTAGTGTGTGGGTTCCTCGCTGTTAAGTCTTAATGTTTATTTTTATTTATTTATTTTTTGAAGATCTTATTTATTCATTTGACAGAGAGCATAAGCAGGGGGATCAGGCAGGCAGAGGGAGAGGAAGAAGCAGGCTCCCTGCTGAGTAGGGAGCCTGATGTCGGGGCTCAATCCCAGGACTCTGGGATCATGACCTAAGCCGAAGGCAGTCGCTTAACTGACTGAGCCACCCAGGCACCCCAAGTCTTAATGTTTAAATTGAAATTAATTTTCAGGTCAAAAAGCAACATTAGATGCAGAAGAAATGGCTGACTTTTACAAGGAATTTTTACGTAAAAATTTTCTGAAGCACATGTATTATAACAGGTAAGTGTTTATTTTTTTTTTAAATCTTGAATTTTTTTTTTAAGATTTTATTTATTTATTTGACAGAGAGACACAGCGAGAGAGGGAACACAAGCAGGGGGAGTGGGAGAGGAAGAAGCAGCCTCCCAAGGAGCAGGGAGCCTGATGTGGGGCTCGATCCCAGGACCCTGGGATCATGACCTGAGCCGAAGGCAGACGCTTAACGACTGAGCCACCCAGGCGCCCCTAAAATCTTGAATATTATATCCATATTGGGTAGGATTATTTTCTTATTTGTATTTAGTGACATTTATGCTTATAACTTTTAAATAAAGTTGACAGCTTAAAGATATTTGTGTGGCAACCCCATAGCAATTTGTAAGATTTTATTTATTTATTTGAGAGAGAGAGAATGAGAGAGAGAGAGCACGAGAGGGAAGAGGGTCAGAGGGAGAAGCAGACTCCCCGCTGAGCAGGGAGCCCGATGTGGGACTCGATCCCGGGACTCCAGGATCATGACCTGAGCCGAAGGCAGTCGCCTAACCAACTGAGCCACCCAGGCGCCCAACCCCATAGCAATTTGTGCCCCTCATGCTTGGACAGTGGGTTCTAAACACCACTTTCCACTAAAGGGAACCTGGGCTCCTTGGAGAAGGTTCTGGGGTGGGAATAGCGCATGATGAGTTGAGACACCTGGTGTCTGAAAGTGGGGAGGCTCAGAGACCAGCGGGGTCACATGAGAATGGTGTAAAAGCCAACTTGGGCCCCCCTAGGCCTAGGGTGAGGCCACTTCAGCCGCACAAAGGAATGACCACAGTGGATTAAAATATATATCAAATATGCAAAGATCTTTGCAATCATAACAATATTGAAAAGCTCACAGTAGGGGCGCCTGGGTGGCTCAGTCGTTAAGCGTCTGTCTTCAGCTCAGGTCGTGATCTCAGGGTCCTGGGATCGAGCCCCACATCAGGCTCCCTGCTCCGCGGGAGGCTTGCTTCTCCCTCTCCCTCTCCCCCTGCTTGTGTTCCTGCTCTCTCTGTATCTCTCTGTCAAATAAATAAATAAAATCTTAAAAAAAAAACAAAAAGAAAAGCTCATAGTCACCTCTATATATAGCTAGGCAGCCAACTCATTATTCTGAAAACTGATAAATAAAAGAATCCAAAGAATACACACCTTTCATGCATCAGCTCTATGGGTAGCCATATGAAGGAGCATTTTTCTTTGTAGAAGGATGACAGCTAATGCAGAAGGAGTTAGAAAGTTAACATTTTCCCAATGAATAATGGATCTGGGTCACAGTCACTCACAATTGCTAAAACCATTGGGTAGGAAAGCTGGTGGGGCTTTATAATACATGGGTCAGGGTGATCACTCCTGAGCCCCAGTGCACCTTGCTGTACACAGTGGACCCTGCTGCATGCCTCTGTGAGGTACAGGAGGAAGTGGGGGTGCCACCTGGGAGGCGTTCTTACCAAAAAAACGGAGAGGAATCTAGGCAGACCTCCAGACTTAATACCAGTTCACAGGAAGAAGGTAAAGGCTGTATGGGGTGGGGGTGAGAGGGGTTCATAGAAGACCACGTTTAAAATGATAGCCTGAAGGTACAATCCCAGAATGTTGGAAATTCTGCAAGAACAAATCCAGTTTCAACAAGTAACTGGATTTTTATTTATTTTTTATAAAGATTTTACTTATATATTTGAGAGAGAGAGGGAGAGAGAGAGCACAAGCAGGCAGAGAGGCAGGCAGAGGGAGAGGGGGAAGCAGACTCCCCGCTGAGCAGGGAGCCCGATGTGGGGCTCGATCCCAAGACCCAGGGATCATGACCCGAGCCAAAGGCAGACGCCTAACAGCTGAGCCACCCAGGCGCCCCAGTAACTAGAATTTTAAACAGGAGGGGGACCTACTTCAGATTAAAAGAGGCTTCATGCAGTGTATGGTCCTTATTTGGGTCCTGATGCAGACAAACCACCTGTAAAAGATATTTTGTTAGAGGAAATTGAACAGTGGCTGTATATTAGGTTGTATTGGTATGTTATTGTTCATTTTATCAAATGCAATGGTACTATTGTGGTTACATGTTTTTAAAAAGGGTTTTAACGATACATAATGTGTATTTCCAGGTGAAATGATAGGCTATGACGTTTGAGATTTGCTTTAAAAGGTAACAGTGGCGATGTCAGGCCAGGCAGGGAGGTAAGGTCTAGCGGATGGTGGTAGTGGTTGAGGCTTGGCGAGCTCAAGAGACCAACAGTAGACAGATGAGTCTCGCAGTATGTGCACAGTGGGCTAGTGTAGTCCTGTTACCCTGAGCTAGCTAAGTTATTCAGTCAAGCCAGTATAAGTTTTATTTCTCTAGACCTTTGATTTCTGATGTGGACCGTACCATGTTTGCATCACACCTCATCCCCGGTGAGCTGGGTGTGTGCTGTGTGGCGTTCAGAGCAGAGAGGACCAGCCTTACTGGATGGCAGGTAGCAGAGGGGCCTCAGGGTCCCCTTCTGTGCCCACGCCACCTCCTGCCCTGCCTTCCCTAGGGAAGCGGGAAAAGCTGAGTTTCCCTACATTTTGTCAGAGTATTGATGGAGTAGCATCTGGCTGTTCCTTAGTAACATAAGAACTTTAATCTCGATGGGATGGAAGCCTTTCTTGTTCATTTATGGCACTGCTTCCCATTTATAACATCAATTAAGTGGATAGAAACAAGATCGTTCTCATGAGGAGAGGGGCTTTCTATCCAGCCACTGCAAAGGCTCCAGAAAAGGAGCACTTTTACCTCTTGGTACTGCTTCTTTTGAGCCCTTGGTCACTCTCCTTCCTTCTGTATGGAGACCCAGTAAATCCTTTGAGTCCAGTCTGAAATAAAAGTCCCATGTGCACTCATTAGCTCATTTGGCTGAAAAGCATTGGTACTAATTGGCATTTCAGCTTCCAAGGGCTTAGCATCATAAGAGTCTGGAATGTGTGCATTCTATTGTGGAAACTTTCCAAGCTTGGCCCATTGAGCAGTGGGGTGAATTTGCAATTTTCGGCATGTTTTGTACAGTAACGCATGAGCAAGTGAGCCTGAGACTGTGAACTCCATCCCAGTATTTGTATGAGAAGCTCTGGAACTCTCTCCTTAGAGACACAGATTACGCAAAAGCTCAGATCATTTAGAAAAAGATGATGTGGAGCTTTATGATGTTGGCACTCGTGGTAAATTAACTTCTCATGATGGAGTACTCTGTCTTGTGCTTCTTATGCAAATAAGATGCCCAACCAGCATTGTCCCCACTGAGTCCTGCCAGTTGTTTGCCCAGTGGTTACGCCCCCATCAATCAACAGTTGTCTCTCTCCAGGAATGCCACGGGACTCTGGAGGCCCCAGGCTTCTCTTTTGGAGTCTTTTAGCAAAAACCAGAGGATTGCAGCAGAATAGGAAAAGGTGGGGGTTGGGGTGCGCTCGGCATTCACTTTGTTGAGCCTTATTCTCAGCCTTATTCAACCCGGGGGGAGGAAGGAAGGCTCTTATGGCCAGTTTAGCTTTAATGAGGGCAGAAAAGGGAAGAGACAGTGGGGAAAGGTGGAGGGTGGTCAGGAGGACTTGCCTGTGGGCCAGGAACTCCCCTCAGAGGCCTGGGCGCTAGTCCTCAGTTATGGGGGGGGGGTCACATGTGCTTCTCTTGTTTCTCTGTAGAGACTGGTACAAGCGTAATTTTGCCATCACCTTCTTCATGGGAAAAGTGGCCCTGGAGAGAGTTTGGAATAAGCTTAGATCAAAACCAAAGACCAGCACCTAGGAACCCACCCTGACCTGCCCACTCTGACCCTCCCACCACTGCTGTCGGAGTTTTCTGGGAGAAGCGGCTGCTCTGGGAATCCATTTTACAAGGGCTCTAAAAACCTGTAAGTGAACTGAGTCCCACACCTACTTTATGGGGGCCCCTTGGCTTATGTCAGCACAGGGTGGACTGGGAGAATGGGAATCCTGGTGAGCTGTGGGCCATATGACTCTGTCCTGACTGTGGATTCCAAGCTAGCCCTGGGTCATGGACATGATGTTAAATAAAACACAAGCACTGTGTACCCATGTTCTGTGTTTTTGAATTCTACCAATTTGAAATAGAACAATATAAAAATATTAGTGTACTTTGACCTGCATGTGTGACTCCACTGATGGGAATAATTTGGAAGCTGGCTGCAGTCGTATGTACTATGCTCTCACATGACTGGCGGGCCGTGAGTTCCTGGAGGCCCTGGTCCATGCCCTGAAGAACCGCCAGCTGTCCTGGGACGCTTGCACCTGTGCAGCCCTGTGATGTGGGGGCATCCTGGCTTGCAGGAGAGGAAGATACCTGCCTCGACAGCAGGGAATCGGCCTTCGGAGCCAGGCCTTGTTAGCGAGCATATCCTCTGAGGACCCATGAGTTACGTGGAATTAACCAAAAGCTACTTGGCAAACAGTTTCTATTACAGAGCGAGGCATGATAATACAGTCATAAGCCCAGATTTCTTCTGTGGCTTCTAAGCTGCTGGGAGCAAAGATGATTTCCAAGGAGAAAACTCAGAAGCCAGAGGAAGAATGTCACCACCCCCCTTCCATGGAGGCTTTCAAGGGCTGGCGGATGAATGGGGGTGCATCTGAGAATCTCATCAGCCTCGCATCTGCCCAGGAGGGCCATCATGCTGCACCCTGCCAAATGCCTTGTGTCCCCAGGAATGCTGCATGGGGCAGTCATGCTCCATGCTGTTAACCCAGGTCCCCAGAGGGTGGCGGACATGCACCAACCAGCGTGGAACATGGAGTTGGATAGAAATAACACCGTATCGTTTATTCACACCATACCCCTGCTGAGCTCAGATTCTCAACCTGTCACCAGAGTGTGTGGCACTGTGTGCGTCCTCAGAGAAATGAGGGAAAGGGAGAACCATGAGGGAGCGAGCCTTTTTTTTTTTTTTAAGATTTTATTTATTTATTTAACAGACCCAGCGAGAGCAGGAACACAAGCAGGGGGAGTGGGAGAGGGAGAAGCAGGCTTCCCACCAAGCAGGGAGCCCAATGTGGGGCTCGATCCCAGGACCCTGGGATCATGACCTGAGCCGAAGGCAGACACTTAACGACTGAGCCACCCAGGTGTCCCGTGCAAGCTTTTAATTCTTCCTTTATCCCATCAACTTCACTGACTTGAAAGTTATTTGAACATTGTCTTTGTCTGGGATGGTATCACATTGGAATAAATAGCAACTTGCAGTGGTATCGTTTCTACTTCTCTTTGCACATCAATTCTTAAGGACTCTGAGGGTGACTTTCCACAGTAACAGCAAAAGACAAGTGGGCCACCTGGGCGCTTGGGGGGCTCAGGTAGTTGGGCATCCAACTCTTGGTTTCAGCTCAGGATCGAGCCCCATATCAGGTTCTGTGCTCAGCGGGGAGTCCTCTCTCTCTCTCTCTCTCTCTCTCTCTCAAAAGAAAGAAATAAATCGGGCGCCTGGGTGGCTCAGTTGGTTGAGCAACTGCCTTCGGCTCAGGTCATGATCCTGGAGTCCTGGGATCGAGTCCCACATCGGGCTCCCTGCTCGGCGAGGAACCTGCTTCTCCCTCTGGCCCTCACCCCTCTCGTATACTCTCTCTCTCATTCTCGCTCTCTCAAATAAATAAATAAATCTTAAAAAAAAAAAAAAGAAAGAAAGAAATCTTTAAAAAAAAAAGACAAGTGGACCATCTGAAAGAAAATCGGTTTTTCAGGAAGGTGAGTTCCAGTGGGTGGTAAAGGTGTGTGTGTGAGCACATCATCACAAACTGTTAAAGACACATTGTGTTGTATGTGACTCTGTGTGAAGGTAGAGGGACGGTTTGAAAAGCTGATATATTTTGTAACCCGTGGGACTATTGAACAACCATACATGTGTGCTGTTGGTAAAAGGCCTTTTCAGACACAGGTGTATCCTGAATCACACTCTGCGATGTTGAGATCCTGTTGTCTCAGGGTTCTTGTTAGCCCGGTGTTCCAGAAAGCTTGTTCCCTGGACCCTTGAGCCGATGGATTCTGCCCTTCAGCTGGTGGCTTAGTGACCCAGTGTCAGTACTTACGCTGTGTAAGAGTTTTCACCAACTGTTGCTCTCCTTGCCGGTCTCCATAACTTAACCTCCTGACATCCTCATGGCTCCTAGAGGCAAGTGTCTTGAGATTTCAAGGAACAGAAACTTACTCAAATGAGCTCTAGTCACAGGCAGGGGGTAGGTGACCATTAGAAGCCAGGGGTGCCTGGCTGACTCAGTCGGAAGAGCATGTGACTCTAGATCTGAGGGTTGTGAGTTCGGCCCCACGTTGGGTTTGTAGAGATTATTAAAAAAAAAAAACAAAAAAACTAGGGACGCCTGGGTGGCTCAGTCGGTTAAGCAACTGCCTTCGGCTCAGGTCATGATCCTGGAGTCCCTGGATCGAGTCCCGCATCGGGCTCCCTGCCCAGCAGGGAGTCTGCTTCTCCCTCTGACCCTCCCCCCTCTCATGTGCTCTCTCTCTCTCATTCTCGCTCTCTCAAATAAATCTTAAAAAAAAAAGATTTTATTTATGTATTTGAAAGAGAGAGAGCATGAGCAGGGGGCAGAGCAGAGGCAGAGGGAGAAGCAGGCTCCCCGCGGAGCAGGGAGCCCAATGCGGGACTCGATCCCAGGATTCTGGGATCATGACCTGAGCTGAAGGCAGATGCCCAACCGACTGAGCCACCCAGGCATCCCTGGGGACTTTTTTTTTTTTTATGATTTTATATTTAAGTAATCTCTACACCCAACGTGGGGCCCAGATTCACAACCCCAAGATCCAGAGTCACATGCTCTACCGACTGAGGCAGCCAGGCATCCCTGCTTTTTTCTGTTTTTAAAAACGAAAGTAAAACGATTAGCCATGTTCTGCTGACCCTTTTAACAAGGTCTCTGGTTAGGAAGTAGAGCGAGTGCAGGAAGGAACAGCTTCCTTTATGGAGCATCAGTTTCCCCAAAGGGGAGGCTGGGGCTTCTTGCTCACAAAGCTCACGTGATGGGGGACCCACTGGTAACTGCAGGTTCGTGTCATGGCCATAGTCCCCCCACTGGCAGCCGAGCCCGTGGGGCCGTGGAAGTCCCATGAGACCCCCTCTCAGCAGTGCCGTTGGTGGTACGAAGCACATTCACACTTCCGCACAGCCACCACCACTGTCCATCCCTGAGCTGAAACTCCCCTCCCCAGCCCCTGGTGCCCACTCTTCCACTTTCCCTCTCTGTGAATTTGAACACGCTAGGGACCTCATGTGAGTGGAATCACACAGTATTTGTGCTGTTCTTTTTTTTTTTTTTTTTTAAGTAAGCTCTACGCCCAACACGGGGCTTGAACTCAAGACCCTGAGATCAAGAGTTGCGTGCTCTTCTGACTGAGCCAGCCAGGCGCCCCCAGTATTTGTTCTTTCAGGGCTGGCTTATTTCACTTAGCATGATGTCCTCAGTTTACCTGTGCTCTAGCATGTGCAGACAGGTTTGTCTACGGATAAACCAGCCCCAGTCTCTGCTCTGGCACCTAAACCTCCGAGCCTCAGACATTCCGCTCCGAGTTCTGTGAGGACGGCACGGTCTTCGCTTCCTCATTTATTCAGCAAATGCTCAAGAGCACCTCCTGCATGCTGGGCCCTGTGCTCAGCCCTGGGAGCAGAGCAGTGGATGAGATCGCCCACGTGGTGGTGGGGACAGCCACCCTCCCTGCTGAGCAGTGCCCCTTCTTAGTCTTCAGGAAAGTCATTTCTTTCCTTTCATGCCATGGAAAATGAATTGATCAATCTTCCAAAAATGTTCAGGCTGTTTCAAGCTGCATTTGTAGCTACTCGGCTATTGATTTGCAGTGATGATTGTCTACTTTGTCCAGAGTCAGTCCTGGGGTGGAAAAGTACAGGAAGAGCCCCAGAGGGGGGGTGAGAGGGATGGATGAGGGGTCAGGAGCTTCCAGACGCGGTTTCTATCTAGGTATTTGGGGGTTATAAGCCCTGCCCCCACCCCAACACACACCCAAAGATGAATTTGCCATCAAAACAGATCCACGGTTTGGGGCAGAGTGGGAAGATGAATACAGGGCCAGAGCTGTAGGCAGTGGGCACTGGTTTGTGAAAGGTTAGTCCATTTGCCAGGAAAACCAGAGGGCAAACAAGATTTTTATTTTATTTATGTGTATATATATATATGTATTTATAGGATTTTATTTAGGATGCCTGGGTGGCTCAGTTGGTTAAGTGGCTGACACTTGATTTTGGCTCAGGTCATGATCACAGAGTCCTGGGATCAAGCCCCTTGTCAGGCTCCGAGCTCAGCAAGGAGTCTGCTGGAGACTATCTCCCTCTCCACTGCTCCTCCCCTGCTCACACTCTCACTCAGAACTCTCTCTCTTTCTCTCCCACAATAAATAAATATTGAGAGAGAGAGAGAGAGCATGCAGGGGGAGAGGGAGAGGGAGAATCTCCATCAGACTCCGCTAAGTGCAGAGCCCGATGTGGGTCTCCATCCTAGGACCTATGAGATCATGACCTGAGCTGAAACCAAATCAACTGACTGAGCCACCCAGGTGCCCCAAGGTTTTTATTTTAGAAAGCAGCACCCCAGTGTGTCCTCAGTGCCTCTGCAAGCCTGGCTTTGGTGCTCGGGATGTCCACTCTGGCAGGAACATGGCAGGACACCTCTCAGAGCCACCCGCACCGACCCAGCTCCTGCAGCGTGGACAGAAAGTGGGACCTCCTGTCAGCACAGGGTCCTGCTGCCTCTGGCTGCAACCTCCAGAATCTGACCATCTGGTCATGGAGGAGCCCAGCCCGAAGAACACGGCCCCTGTGGGGGCAGAGTTGTGTCCATTTTCGTCTCTGTCTCCCCTCCACCACCCGGGCCTCACCAAGCTGCCTGGTGCAGTGGACCTTGGCCATTTGATGTGCTCAACGAATGCAGTTGTGGCCCCTGGCCCTTTTACCAAATCATGGTAACAGGAAGCAAATGTTGATATCCGCCAGGCATGGTTCTCAGAGCTTTATTTACATGGATTCGGGGCATCCTCAGAATCCCTGCAGGCGTCCTGGGGGCCTCTCCACACAGCACAGGGCCCCTGGCCAGGCCCCTCCATCTAGCTGCAGCTTGGAATCAAGGCTCTGGGGTGCCTGGCTGGCTCAGTTGACAGAGCATGCGACTAGATCTCAGGGCTATGAGTTCAAGCCCCACGTTGGGCATAGAGCTGACTTTAAAAGGGCAGGGGGCCACCTGGGTGGCTCAGTCGGTTAGGTGGCCGACTCTTGATCTCAGCTCAGGTCTTGGTCTCAGGGTTGTGAATTCAAGCCTCGCGTTTGGCTCCATGCTGGGCATGGAGCTTACTTAAAAAAAAAATCTGATAAAATTTGCTGAAGAAACAGCAACAATATGTGTATATATATTTCTAAAGTTAATTTCACTTGCTTCTCTGTACCTTTTCTACTGTGGCTACCAGACCATTTTATTTTATTTTTTTTAAAGATTTTATTTATTTATTTGAGAGAGAGAGAATGAGAGATAGAGAGCACGAGAGGGAAGAGGGTCAGAGGGAGAAGCAGACTCCCTGCTGAGCAGGGAGCCCGATGTGGGACTCGATCCCGGGACTCCAGGATCATGACCTGAGCCGAAGGCAGTCGCTTAACCAACTGAGCCACCCAGGCACCCCGCTACCAGACCATTTTAAATGACATTGTGGCTCACATTAGTTTCCCACTGGGCAGTGCTGCTGCAGTGGGCACAGGCCCCAGAGGTCTACGCGGTCGGAGTCGGGGGCTGGGCGAGTGTGACCCAGCGCAAAGAGCCCTCCCGGATGCCAGGACTGTGCTGGTGGGATGGGCTCAGCCTCCCAGAATGACATTCCAGCTGGCCTTTGGCAGGTGAGCTGCTTTGCCTGTTCAAAAGTTCCAGTCAGTGAACATTTTCTGAGTAAGTCCCCCACCCCAGCCCCTAGCACCTGCCATTCTCCCTGTTTCTCTTAGGAGTTTACTCCACGCGCCTTGCCAATACAGGAAAAGTGGCCCTTGGCTCACCTTCCGGGAGCGGGCGAGGCAGCATCTGATCCGTATTGGCTGTCCCCAACACAGCATCTGCCAGGACAAGCCGGGCATGGGGCACATCCTTTCTCCCCTCAACAGGTCCTAGGACGCATCCACACTGAGACCCCTTCTGCACTTGATTTGCCTCATCTGTAGAATGGAGCATCAGCAGTCTGCTTCCTGGAGACGGGCTGACCGTAGTGTGGCTCCCAGATGTGTCCCTGTCCTAAGCCCTTGTACCCAGGAGCGTGCCCTCATTGGGAAACAGGGACTCTGCAGGTGTAATTAAGGATATCGGGCTGAGATCATCCTGGATTTAGGAGGGGTGCTACATCCAACGACAGGTGTCCTTAGAAAGGAGAGGGAGATTTGTGACACAGGCCCATGGAAGGCCATGTGACGAGGAGAGAGGCTGGACTGCTGTGTCTTCGAGCCAAGCAGCCTTCTTCCTGGTGGCACCACCAGGAGCTGGACAGGCCTGGAACGCTCCTCATTCAGAGGGAACCAGCCCTGCTTGCACCTTAGTCTCTGACCTCTGGCCTCCAGAGCTGTGAGGTAATAGCCTGCTGTTGTTTGGTCACCCATTTGTGGCCATCTGTCACAGCAGCTCCGGCAAACATACTCTGACGGGTTCCCAACTTAGCGCTAATGAGCGCGGTGAGGGAACTCACAGCGTTTGGAACAAGGTGGAGTCGATGTGGAGTCCTGCAAAAGGGGAATGAGATTTATGTCTGATGGATCAGCAGCTTCTAGAAGGAATCAGTAGATGAAAATTTCCGCAGGCCCTGCCAAATCTCTTCCTGAATCTCGCCTCCGGAGCTGAGAACGTGGGGAAATGCTTTAACCTTTTTTTTTTTTTTAAAAGATTTTATTTTTTATTTGAGAGAAAGAGAGAATGAGAGAGAGCACGAGAGGGAAGAGGGTCAGAGGGAGAAGCAGACTCCCCGCTGAGCAGGGAGCCCGATGTGGGACTCGATCCCGGGACCCCAGGATCATGACCCGAGCCGAAGGCAGTCGCCTAACCAACTGAGCCACCCAGGTGCCCGAAATGCTTTAATCTTCCTGAAGCATGGACGTGGGCCCTCGACTTTGGTCAGTGACTGGTCTCCCCTCTCCTGGCCTCAGTTTCTCCATCTGTAAAATGGGATGGTGCTCATGGAGAAAGGGTGTGAACACATGGGACCAGGGTCGTCTGCGCGGAGCTTCTGTATACGGGAAGTGGATAGGGACCCAGGCACAGCCCAGCCGAGGCAGGCTCACCCCCAGATACTCTGAAGGCTGGCATTTTTCCTTTTTAGCCTGGTGTGATGATATATGCATTTGTGGATTTTCTTCCTCCTCCCCCCTTCTACCCTGCAGAGCTGAGCAGAGCCTGGCAGAACTCATCCTAGGGCACCGAATGCAGGCAGGGCTGAGAGCCTTCTCTGGGGGCGGGTGGGCCTGGGTCTGCCTGGCTTGCAGGTCTCCCCAGGCCTGGCCTTTACCTCCGCACAGGGGATGGGTGCCATGGCTGCCTGGGTGGGCTGGGAGTCCACTGCTCCCAAGGTGACCCTCGAAGCCCATCTTTGGCTGGCCTCCTGCCCCCAGGTCCCCTTTCTCCTGAGCATTTCTGGAGTCATGTGGCCCCCGGCTGGGCCAACACAGACGTGATTCTGGCGGGAGGACCCTCTTCTTCCAAACATGATTGTGAATCCACCAGATCATACGGGGACCAGGACATCTACTAAGAGAAGAAACCAGTGTGAACAATGTTGATAATTGCACTTCCTATGTAGACAGGCCTGACGGGCACAGCTGGGAGCTGGGGGGAGGGAAGGAGGAAGCCCGCTCAGAGGGTGGGACACAGGCCCCAGGGAGCTTTAACAACCTGATTGGGCGAGCCAGACCAGTGTTGTCACGGACAGTCTGGGCTTGGAGGTGCCCCACTGCAACCCGTCCCTCCCCCGCCCCGGGTGCTGCCCAAGGGAACAGGGCTGGGTGAGCTCAGAAAGCCACCTGTAGGGAGGACTGTGGCTGCCCCCAGCCTCCGCTCCCTGTCCCCCACCCTTCAGCAGCACCTTCCCAGGGTGGGCCCCCATCAGCTAAGCCGGGCAGTGCAAGGTGTGCTCCTGGCCAGGCGGGGGTCCTGGTGGGCTTCTGACCTGGGACATTGATCGATGGGTGGGGGGGTGCGAGCCTCTTTGCTTCTGGGCGGTGAGGTGCAAAGGTGCAGTGCTGGAACTCCTGTAGCAATTTCTCCTCCTACAAAGGGACCCAGGCTGAGACTTGATTATATCCCAGCTAGAGGCAGAGGGAAGAAAGCCACAGGACACAGAGCCCCCCACCCCCAAGGCAGGATCCAGAAGTCCAAGGTCGCCTGCAGGTGGAATTGGGGAGGGGTGAGGCAGATGAAGACCAGGATTTCCACTGAGGACAGGGACGTGTGAAATCTATCACCTGGGGTGTTGTTTCCTGATTCACTCAGTTAAGCTCCATTTATTGAGAACCTGCACTAGGTCCTGGGGTTGGGGCAGGAGATGGCAAAGGCATGTAGGTGGGGTCTATGCCCCAGAATGCTCAACAGCTGTGAGGCGAGTCCAGTCTTGGTGGATGAGGCCGAGGACCATGAGGAGCAGGGAGGAGGCTGTGTTCTGTGGAGGGAGCATCCAGGAGCCCTGTGGTCAGCAGCTGTCAGGGACCCAGGGATTAAAGTCCCCCAGAAGTTTCCTACTCATAGAGGGGGATTGCAGCCCAGCCAGGAGCAGGCTGTGCTGATTTGGGGACAGACTTGGCACCTGCATGGCTATTTTTGTCTACAAACTGGAAGGAGCTCTCCATCTGCCTGTCTGAAGAGCCCCATATCTGTGTCCTTGAGCAGATACTGCCCCTTCTGGAATCACAGCCATCTAAGGTGGAAAGGGGGGTGGCTAACATATTGTGGGGCCCTAGGCTCCAGAGTTCTGCAGAAGCAGGGCCCGTGGAGCTCCTGGTGAGTGACAGACTCATCCCTGGAAAGGCTTGGTGACCCCCCTCTGGGGTGCCCTCCTGTGGGGAGTGCAGAGCTGAGGCTAGCAGGGTCCCTGGGAGAGAGAAGGACTGGGGGGCTGCCTGGAGGAGATAAATAGGGGCAGGGAGGGGAGAGGACCCAACACAGTGAGGCCCGTGAATCCATCTGTGACCTCTGAGGTGAGGGGTACAGGGCAGTTGGGGCAAAAGCCTAGGCCTTGGAACCTTCTGTAGTCCTTGGGCTCTGGGCCCCTAGAAAGAGAGAAGAGTGGCCCCAGCCTGCCCCAGTGGTGCGGTGGCCATAGGAGACTCCAGCTTCCAGCGGAGCCCCTCTCCCCAGAAGGCACCCCCAAGTCTCACCCACTGGCACAGGTGTCCCCCAGGGATTGGGGTGGGACACAAGCCAGTTCCCGCCCACAGCCCCTCATGATGTTCCTGGGAGGCAAGTGGACAGGGTGATCACCCCCACTTTACAGGGGAACAGACTGAGATCACACCGTGGAGGATTAGGGCTGGGGCCCGATCTGATTCCAGCCAAGTGTGGCTCCTCATGGGCCCTAATTCAGGACGGAATTCGGTTCCTTCCTCTTTCTCTTTTCCTTTAATGCCGCCTGTGCCCACCACTGCACCCCTCGAGATAGGAGACGCAGAGATCAGCCTCCCCTCGGCTGTGGCGGGGAGGGAGGTGCTGCGTCCTTTGGCAGTGATGTGAGGTCGAAGGTGCTGGGGGGTGCGACAGGGTTATTTGAATTCCTAATTTGTGCCCCTCCGCCCCCAGAGCCATGTGCTGGGATCGTGCTGGGGGAACCGAGAATGTCTGAGAATGTGCCAGTTAGTACAGCTGCGGGACAAACCACCCCAAAGCCAGTGGCTTATGTCAGCCATTCTGTTATGCTCAGACTGGGTGGTCAAGGATTGGGAGTGGGCATATCAAGGACGGCTCATCCCTCCTCCTCTGTCTCAAAGGCTGGGGGCAACGGAGTCTGACGGTGACACTATCTGTCAGCTGGAACATCTGCACAAGTGGTCTTCACGTGGTCTCCCCATGTGGTTGCGTGGGCTTCCTCCCAGCAGCATGGCGACTGGCTCCCAAGAGTGAGCTTCCCCAGAGAACCAGCTGGAGGCGGTCCCAGAGTCACACAGTGTCACTTGCGCTGTAGGGCAGGCTTCCCCAGATTCAAAGGAAGGGGGCAGAGACTGCACCTCTCCATGGGAGGAGTGTCAAAGCCACATTGTAAGAAGAATGTGTGGGATGGAAGATGCTGATTGACGTGGCTACTTTGGAAGGTGTCATCTGCAGTTTAGTTTTGCCTGCTCTGGCGTTTCAGAGAAAGAGAATCCCACAGTGTGTGCCTTTTGTGGCCGGCACCTGTCACTCAGCCTGCAGGGTTTGTGCTCCCCCCATGCTGCCGCCCCCCGTAGATGCTCCCACTCTGGTTAACAGGAACAAAGCTGACCTGAGCTCTCTTGCCCTAGTCTCTGGGAAATGTTTCCCAGAGTGTGGGATGGAAGATGCTGATTGACGTGGCTACTTTGGAAGGTGTCATCTGCCACAGGAGTGCAGAGCATTTGAGCTGTCCCTGCTGGAGCATCTGTCCTAAGTCCACCCACCCGTTCCCTGTCTTCTCTCCAAAGACGGCAGCTTTGTGTCCTCCTCAGTCTCCACCACATCTCTGCTTGCTGCAGATTTGGAGCACGTAGTCCAACATTTTAAATCATTTGTGAACAGCAGAATCATTGCTTTTCAGGATGTCTTAGGAAGAGCTTTTGCACCTCGGGGGCTGGGCTGTCACTGAGGAAGTATGTCCCTTCCTAACGGGAAGCTTCCAGCCTCCCAGCAACCATCTCTGTAATCAGGGGGTGGCATCCCTGCCCCAGCTGCTGAGAGGCAACTCTCCGAGCCTCTCCCATTCCTGCCTGCTCGGGAGCCTTGGGAGCGGAGGCGCTGACTGTCCCTTGTGGCAGGCCATCTCTTCAAGGATGTTCACACAGCAAGCTGCCACGTGCGGAATGCTCCTGCATCACTGCCGGGGCGGAAAACGGGAAGAGGACTGGAAGTCTCTGATAAAATGAAACATCCACGTATCTGGTGGATAGCAGCCCCATTTCTAGGTATTCACCGGGAAACGCATGTTTCCCAGAGACTAGGGCAAGAGAGCTCAGGTCAGCTTTGTTCCTGTTAACCAGAGTGGGAGCATCTACGGGGGGCGGCAGCATGGGGGGAGCACAAACCCTGCAGGCTGAGTGACAGGTGCCGGCCACAAAAGGCACACACTGTGGGATTCTCTTTCTCTGAAACGCCAGAGCAGGCAAAACTAAACTACAGTAAGCAAAAGAGAGCAACAAAACAGTGCTTGGGGGACTGACCGCGAAGGGGTGTGAGGGAGGGGTCAGCAGTCCACTTCTTGATAGGGCTTCAGGGACACATGTCAGCTGGATGGTATCCTTCAGATGTGTGCATTTCACACGTGCTCATCGTGGAAATGTTCCCTGAGAAACAAACGCTGGACCTCGTTCATGACATGCACACTGCCCTGTGTAGGGGTGGAGAGGGAGGGCTGTAGAAATGGAGGGACAGGTGATAAACATGGCGAGATGTCGATTGTAGAATCTCGGTGGTGGGTACACGGTGTGCACTGTACATATTCTTCTGCACGTTTGAATATTTTCATGTAATGGGGGGTCCCCAAGGAGAAAGTCAATTTTCCATGACCTGTGCCTAATCCCGGGTCCCCAGCCCCCAGTGCTGATTTCTTTTTTTTTTTTTTTTTTTTAAAGATTTTATTCATCCGACAGAGAGAGAGAGACACAGCAAGAGAGGGAACACAAGCAGGGCGAGTGGGAGAGGGAGAAGCAGGCTTCCCGCTGAGCTGGGAGCCCGATGTGGGGCTCAATCCCAGGACCCTGGGATCACGACCCGAGCCGAAGGCAGACGCCCAACGACTGAGCCACCCAGGCGCCCCCCAGTGCTGATTTCTATCATCATGTTCATCACACTAGATCTGATTGTTTCAGTAACAGATGCTCTCCTCTCAGTTTCAGGCGTTACCCCTTTTAGATGGTCACATAAAACGGGTCAGGTCTCCAGGCCACATATTGTGGGAAAATCCAGCATGTTTTCTCATATGTCCCATGGTTCCTTGAGAGGGTGTGTAGTAGGATAGTCTCCTGGGCACTGGGAATATCATGGCTCTGGTTCAGAGACACGACACGTTCGGGCTCAACAATGTGTGCTAAGCATACGCACATACTCAGCGGTGGTGCTGTTTCTCTTGCAGAGACTCCGTTGCCCTTCCTGCCTGCATTTGAGCATCAGTCCCCATCTGGAGACATCCTGAGCCCCACACATGGCTGTGTGAGGGGCTGGACCATCCAGGATAGCTTCCCTTACGGCCTGGTGTCCCCAGGGCCAGCCGGAAGTGGGCTCAGGGCGCCGGGATGGCTGGGCCTCTCCCGCAGGGCAGCTGGACTTCTCACTTCTTGCTGGCCAATGTAGGGGTCCCCCAAACACAAAAGTGAAATCCTACTGGCCTTCTTAAGGCTTAGGCCAGGAATGGGCAGCCTCACTCCTGGGTACTCAGGAGACAGGCTGGCCCAGAGTGTGGGTGAGGGGGGCGAGTCACGGATGCTGGGGGCCCAGGTTATTCTCTCTGGGGACCCTGGGCACTCCCCCAGCAGCCAGGCTTCACCAAGCAGGACCCAGGCCTATCTTTCCCTGCGTTCAGAGAAAAATGTGAGAGAGAAGGGCTGAGGGAGCTGCACACTCCCCACCCTCCTCCTTCCCCCCAAAGTGCTGCTCTGCTTGCTCGCCCTGCCGGAGCAGTCCCTGCCGCTCACCGTCGGCAGCTCGAGCTCCTTAAATGAAAAACACCCCGCAAATCCGGTAAAGCGCGTTTTCAGAAGCGAAGCCTCAGACCAGGGAGGGTGCGACCTGGGCGGAGAGCAAGGCTGCCGAGCCCAGAGTAGCTCCGGCCTCGGGTTCCGGTCCCGATGCCAAGCCGCCCTTCCCGGCCCCGGCACACTGGCCAACGGCCCCGAGCCTCGCGGAGGCCTGACGGTGGCCAGACTCAGCTTTGCCCAGGCAGGGGGGGTGGGGGGCGGTGGCGCCCGTGCTGGAGGGGGCGTGGGGGGGCGGTGCCCAGGCTGGAGGGGTTGGGGGGAGGCTCCCAGATCAGGGGAGTGTGTGGGGGCGGTGCCCAGGCTGGAGGGGGCGAGGGGAAGCTCCCCCATCAGGGCTGTGGGGGGGGGGGGG
>NW_027397070.1:71551723-71559526 GCF_003265705.2 Callorhinus ursinus
TGTAGGAGGAGGGCGGTGGCGCCCGTGCTGGCGGGGAGTGGGGGGAGGGGTGCCCTGGCTGAAGGAGGTGGGGGAGGCTCCTAGGTCAGGGGTGTGTGTGGGGGCGGTGCCCAGGCTGGAGAGGGCGTGGGGGGCGGTGCCCAGGCTGGAGGAGGAGGGCGGTGGCGCCCGTGCTGGAGGGGGAGTGGGGGGAGCGGTGCTCAGGCTGGAGAGGGCGGAGGTAGGCTCCCAGGTCAGGGGTGTGTGGGGGGGCGGTGCCCAGGCTGAAGGGGGCGAGGGGGACGGTGTCCATGCTGGAGGGGGTGGGGGGCGGTGCCCAGGCTGGAGGAGAAGGGCAGGGGCGCCGGTGCTGGAGCGGGAGTGGGGGGATCGGTGCTCAGGCTGGAGGGGGCGGAGGGAGGCTCCCAGGTCAGAGGTGCGTGTGGGGGCGGTGCCCAGGCTGGGATGGGGCGGAGGGGCGGTCGCGGAACCCGATGGGAGTACTGGGGAGGAAGCACAGTCGGACCAGCGGGAAGTTGGGGGGTACTGGCCACACAGTCTGTGCTTACCCTCTTCCTTGCCTGTCTCTCCGGGGTTGCGCGGGCCCCTCTCTGGCCGGGAGGGCCCGGACAGGTCGCCCCCTCCGGACCCGAGGACACTCACCTAATAGTCGCTTCCCAGCCCTGCTGGGGGCTGCCAAAGGCAGGGTTGTGGGGCCTCCTTCCCATCCGCCTGCCCCTTCCCTCTCTGCCTCTCCTCTTTAGACACTGATGAAGAGGGATGGATTAGCCCTATCCACTGGACTGCAGACCTCTCGGGGTCAAAGGTTAATCCCAGCATCCCAATCTCCCCCAAAAGGGCTGCTCCTGGACAGAGACATCCACAGACATTTACAGGGAAAAGATAGGGCCCCCTCCATGCTCCCAATGAGACAGATGATTGTGTGCTTTGTTCTGTGTTGGGCACTGTTTTCTCCCTACAGTTCCATCACTTGGACTTCAACTGCTGGATCCTTCCCACCTGCCATATGAATGTCCCTCTTCCAAGGAAACCCCTGACCCTTGAGGGACATAGAGCCACCCCCCTCAGAACCTGAGCCGGGGCTGAGCCTTCTCTCTCAGTTCCATAGGTTGCTGGCCCGCGCGGGGGTGTCTGTCCTCCCACTTCCCAGCTTCACACCTGACACCAGTAGTACTCAATAAATATCGGGAATAGAGACTGTATGCTCCTGATTTATCTCTGACTCCCAGGTGCCTGGTCAACTGCAGGAGTTTAGCATGTGTGTGTTTTCACTCTTCCTTGGCCAGGGGACTTCAGCTTTGGCTTCATCTGGGTCCTGTAGGCGGCTGCCTCCAAATCTGTACTCCAGCCCCAGGCTCTGTTTAGGTCTCCCGGCTGCCTCCTGATCTCTCCTCTCAGCTTTCACAACAGGAAAGTGAAAGGCTCAGAGAAGGAGGGGAAGAAGGGCAGAGGACAAGGCATCTATGTTTGGGGAAAGCAGGAGGAGGGAGAGACACAGAGGAGGAGGAGGTGGCTCACCCGTGCAGCCTGCCTTTTTCAGGAGGGAAGAGCACTTAAGGGAGCAAGGAGAGAGCCTGCTCCAAAGGTCCCATGCTGCCCACTTCAAACACAGCCCCACCCTCCAGGACCCTGGTTAACCCTCTGGGACCCTGGCTAGCCCAGCAGGCTGTTGGGTCAAAAGGATGCTCAAAGTCACCAGGACTTGTGCCAATAGGTGTGTGCTTCCCAGGGCCCTGGTCTTCTAGGTTTGTGGGGAAGGACAGATAATGGATTTGCTGCCCCTGGGCAGCCTTGTGGAGGCTTTTCCACCGCAAAGCCTCTCCTCAGCTCTGCCAGTGCCCACATAGAAAGCATAGAGCTGCTCCCTTCTGATTCCTAAAGCTGAGCTAATCCTTGGAAGCAGCAAGCAAACCAGGGAACCTGCAGGGCCTTAACTGCAGCATCTGTAAATGGGGATAACAGTGTCTCTCTTGGAGTTGCTGAGGATCAGAGGATTGAAAGCCACTGAGAATGCCCAGGGCTGCCCGGCAAGGGTGGATGATTGTCAGTCTGGGTGTGAGACTCTGAGGATGGCCCGAGATGCCTGTGCCCCAGCCCCTCGCCCTGAACGATGGGTGCATCAGAGAGTTTCCACGAGGGAAGTAGCAGGATCAGATTCAGGGCACCTGCACATGTGGTGGATGAACTGGCCTTTTCTCTCTTTCCCCATCACTCCAGACTCATTCCTGCCTGAGGACCTTTGCCTGGAGTTTTGCTCAGTCGGCTCCTTCCGGTCACTTAGGTCTCAGCTCACTTGACTGCTTCAGAGTGCACTCCCACACCTCGTCAGTACCTTGTATTTCTCTGCACAGCACTGTGCGAGCTAGAGCGGTATCTTATCCTCTTTACCAGCGCACCTTGGCTCTTACGGTGGGGATCATGGCAGCTCAACAAATATTTGTTGAGAGAACAAAAGAACAAGATAATAAAGCCTAAACGGTGGCAGCAGTGGGGCTGGAGAGGGATGGATCAGAGCAGTAAGAAGGAGGCTACTCATTAGGAGAGGACATCAAGCATCTCAGGTTTCAGGGTGAGTGGAGGGAACAGTCACTAAGCCCAGAGTCACAGAGAAAGGAGCCTCACTCAGCCTGCTCCTCTCTTCTCTAGAGCACTTTCATTACAGCTGTGTGCCCAGCCCCTAGGGTGCTTGTTGAGGAGCAGGTGACATCCAAGCTGCAGTGGCCAAATCACTAAGGGAGTGTGGAAAGGTGGTTGGATTCACTGCTTCTCCCTCACCCCTTTTTAGCTGACTTTTGCATTTATATGAAAGCAAAGTAACTGGGCCTCTCTGTGACAGTCTAGGAGCACTTACTTCCCCTGTGACTGTAATTCCAGGGTTAAAACGGCTGCAGGTGCTGGGTTCATACATCTGAAGAGCACAGCAGTTCAAAAGCACGTGGGGGTGGAGGAACGCCTCCTGGTTAATAATGCCACAGGGCCCTGCACTGGGGACATCTGCAGGCACCTGGTGGTGGTGGTCAGGCAGAGAGCTGAGCCTTGCCCACTGAATCAGCGTGTGTCCTCCTGGCTGGCTGCTGAGTCAGGCCTGCAGGGCTGGCGATGCAGCAGCATGAGGCCCAGGAGTGCTCTCTGACCTGGAAGTACCGCCCTTCAGGCGGGGGCTGGAGGTCGTGGCACTGCTGCCACGGGTGGGGTGCGGCAGCAGGGGGTGGCGTCTCTGCCCCTGCCAGGCACTAACGGTGCCGTCCGTGCGAGGCCTGTGTGGCCGAGGGAAGCGCCTGGAAACTCCTTCTGAGCTCCCATTCTTGAGGATCCTGGGGGCAGCGAGGGAATAATGAGATGGGGAAGGCCAGGGTCTTGATCAAAGACTAGATTTTCCTGGAGAAGGCAGAGAGACCTCCTGGCTTAGCCTAGCCCCTTAGGACCCCTTCGTTTGGAGAGGCTGCTGAAAGCCCTCCTTGCGGGTTCCAGGGAGATTGAAACGCGCACATAAAGCGCGTGAAGACGGGGCTTGGCACACAGTGAACATCACTCCGGAGACTGGCGAGCAGGAGGGAAGGACCCGGACGCGGCGGTCGAGGGCGGCGCCGCCCCGCCCCAGCGCCCCCTTCCCGCGCGTCCGCAGGGCTCCACGCCGCGCCGGGGACCTCTTTCCCGGCCGCGCCCCGCCCCCCGGAGGCGGGCGGGTGACGTCACGGGCGGCGCGCGGCATTGTGGGGCGGGAGCGCCGAGCCGGGGGAGGGACGCCGAGACGCCATTTTCCGCGGCGGAAGCGGCGGAGCCGGAGCAGAGCAGAGCCGGCGGGCGCGGGGCGGCGGCTGCGGGGAGGAGCCGCGGGGGACAGCGCTCGCGGGCGGCCGAGGATGCTGCGGGGCGGCCGCGCCAGCGCCCCTCGCTCGTGACCGCGGCGCCGCGCCTGACGTAGCCGAAGCGGCGGGCCCCGCGCAGTCCTGCTCCGCGCACGCGCCCCGCGACCTCCCGGTGCTGACAGCGCGAGCGCGCGGCCCCGCGGGAGCAGCACGGTGAGCCCTCGTTCCCCTTCCCGGCCGCGCCCCGGCCCTCGGTCCTCACCCACGTCCCCCCCACCGCGGACCGCGGTCCTCGGGCCCCCGCCCTGGCCCGCATCCCCTGCGGCTCCCCTTCCCGGGCCCAAGCCCGCCCGGGTCCTCATCCCTGTCCGCTTCTGTGGTCCTCCCCGGCCCTTCCCGGCGCCGCGGCCCCCGGCGCTCGTCCACGTCCCGTCCCCTCCGAGACCTCATCCCTGGCCGCAGCCCCTTCCCCATCCCGGTGTCCAGTTCGGGGCCCGGCCCCTCCCCGTCTGCGGTCCCTTCTGCGCGTCTGCGGCCCCGCACCCCCGGCTCGGCAGTGCTGCGGGCGGGGGCGGCGGCTCGCGGGAACAGCTGCGGACCACCGGAGCCTCGCGACGGGGGCTGGGGGAGATAGGGCCGCCCCCGGGAACGCGGCGCGCGGAGAGGGGCGGCCGGCCGGGTTGGCTTTGTCCGAATTCTCCCTCTTCCTTCCGGCCCCCGCCCTCTCCCGCGGCACCGCCCTGGGCGGGCGCGCCTGTCATGCTCGCGGGCGACGGGCTGCGGGGCTGGTCGGAAGTGTGTGGGGTCCCTGCCTGGAGGCCGGTTCTACGTCGCCTCCTCGGCGATCCTCGCTTTTGAATTGCCGGACGAGGAGCGTTGCACCCACAGTGTTCCCCTGGGCTGGCGTTGCTCATGCCGCTAAACTTGAGGCAACCCCGACGCGGTTGTCAGATTCGGTGCACCTCTTTCCTTGAAAAAAATCCTTACAGCATTAAAGTAAAATTAATGCCGGGTGGATTGGATGGTTTCATAAATAACGTAAGGTTTGTAGATCCAGGTAATTTTGTGATGGAGTTTTCGTTGCTTATTGTTTTATTATTTAAACAACACGTTAAGAATTTACGTATGAAGCGTTTGATAGAGAGTACTTGCAAAAATGTTTTTAAAAAGTGTGAGAACGGAAAATTTGAGGTACATTATCTAAACTGGCATATAAGAGGGCAGTTCTTTGATTCTTTGCTTTAAATTCTAGGGCTGTTTTGGGTACAGCATGACTAAGCTACTGACCAGAATCATTAGCTCAGAATACATGGTAATAGTTCAGTGAAAAACCCATTAGGAAATTAGACCGAGGTTCTTAAGTCTCATGATCTTATTACAGTTCTGGATTTACCTCTTCCAGGTATTGGCAACCTTAGTCAGGGTGGGAAATTTGATTCATTGTTCTGTTTCCTAAGTATCTGTAAGAATACAATGATACTAAATATTAAGAAGTTCAGATTGTGGCGGAACTGCGTGTGCGAAGCCAGGCACTCCTAAGAGCCAGTTTCTCCAGGTCATCAGAGAATGCAACATCATGTTGCAGTGGAGCCTGGCAGCCCTGTGGTGTTACCGAGGGGGGTGGAGGACCCAGGGCAGTAACTTCATTGTGACCTGGTTCATTCACTTTGCTTGGAAGTGCCTTCTAGAAACACTAGACAATACGAGTAAAGGTGGAAGGACGTGCATGGGAGTCAGGACAGTACCTCCAGGAAGGATGAGGGAGAAAATGCCACTGGGGAGGGGCACATAGTATCTTAAGTATTTTAAAATAAATAAAAACTCAGCTGTAGTTATTTAAAATTATACATTTAAAAAAATTATACATTCTTAAGCATGTTTCATAATGTTGAAAATAGGTAAGCCAATGTGTAGCTTTGCATATGGGACTATAAATGTCAAAACTTACTAATTTGTAGGATTCGTGTAACATGGAAACATAAGTGGAATATGATAAGAAACCAGAACTTTATATAACAAAGAAGTGATCAGTAATATCCTAAACAGAAGTACAGGCAGGTTTTAAGTGGCAAATTTCAGGACATAGAGTAGAAATGATTAGCATATTAAGTGGTGAAAGCAAGGTCTTTAAATCGAGAACCAACTGAATGGCAGCTGCTGTGCTCAGTAGTTGGGGAAATAGAGATAAAAGACAGTCACTGGCCTCTAGGAGCTCCTAGTCTGGTGGGAGACAGAGGAAATCGTTGGGTATGGCAGATGAGGTTGAATATTGTGCTCAGTGCCCTGAGAAGGGGATTCTGGGCATGAGCCTTGAAGAAAATGTACAACTGGCCAGATGTGTGAGGGGTGAGACCGGTAGTGGCCGCTCTGGAGGACATAGGCCCTGAAGCAGTGCTGCCATAAAGGGGACTAAAGTTGGGAAGGGTGAGAGTGGACAGGGAAGATCAGGGAAGGAAGGCAAGAAGGAGGATTGGGGGGATTCTTTTTTGGGGCGGGACTGGAGGATTCTTAAGAGTGAGGTGCTACTTTAGAAAGCATAGGTAGTACGGCAGGCGGGCAGCTGATTTGAACCAGGATGAGATTCGGTCGGAAGCCATTAGGCCCAGGTGAGGACTGAGAGCTCCTGACTCAGGGCAGGGACAGTGGCAACAGTGATACACATGGACTAGAAATGGCTTCACTAGTTACAGTGGCCCTGACTTGGGAGTGACCAGACCAGAGTAAGGGTGGGGCTGCCATCTGGAAGAGATGGAGCAACAGTGATTGCAGCGAGAGCGAGCTGCTAGAACATAAGTTGGAGTGACTTGTCACTCTGCTAAATTTTGGCCAGTGTCCTAAAGGCACTCTGTCCCCATATCTTCCCCTCATCTTCCTACTCTGGCCTCACGTAAGCACACCCAGGCTCATCCCAAGCCTGCTCTTCTGCATATCAGTGTCCCCACTTCCCCATGCTCCTTAGCATTTCTCACTATCTGCTATCATTTTACTTCATTATTTTCTTAGTTGTTGTCTGTCTCTTTCACTTAACATCCATGATCTCCATGGGATCAGGGATTTTTATAAGCACTTAATAAATGTTTATTGAATGAATGCATCTAGAATTATTTCCCTGTCTCTAACTTGGGTGGCTCACTGGCTGGTGACACCCATCAAGAAGGTGGAAAACAGGAGGAGGGGGAGATGGTGAGCTTGGTTTTGGATAGGTTGAATCGGAAGTGCTTGTGGGGTGCCCAAGTGGACCAGTGGGCAGTTGGAGATTCAGGTCTGGAGTTCAAGACAAATATTTAGGATGGAGATAAAGATATGGGAGATCTCATCATCCTTTTGAAAGTTAGTGGCTCTCCGAGAGCTTCTGACACTTAGAGACTGCAGAGTTGCCCTATGGGTAGGTGGAGGAGGAGGTCAGTGTCAAGTTGGCAAAAAGATCAAGGAAGATTTGGATGGACAAATCTATTGGATTTGGCTTCTAGGAGGCTTCTGGGAGATTATTGGTGACCTTTTAAGTTTTTCCTGAGAATATCACCTCCTAAGGCAGGTGTGCTAATTTAGAGGTAATCTGTGTGCTTTCTTCTAGGGCATTCTTTTGTCTTTCTGCCCTACAGCCTCCCGGTTAATACACTCTTCCATCAAAATGAATTCAGAGTTTAGTTTTGTCTTAACTTTTTTTTTTTTTAAGATTTTATTTTATTTATTTGACAGAGAGAATCAGCGAGAAATGGAACACAAGCAGGGGGAGTGGGAGAGGGAGAAGCGGGCTTCCTGCAGAACAGGGAGCCCGATGTGGGGCTGGATCCCAGGACTCCGGGATCATGACTTGAGCCGAAGGCAGACACTTAACCGACTGAGCCACCCAGGTGCCCCTTTGTCTTAACTATTTTTGAAAATGTACTTATTTTGGGGCACCTGAGTGGCTCAGTCTTGTTAGGCATCTGCCTTCGGCTCAGGTCGTGATCCCGGGGTCCTGGGATCGAGCCCCGCATCGGGCTCCCTGCTT